>NW_008708376.1:91815-121385 GCF_000327385.1 Lottia gigantea
TATGCTCTAGTCTCATTCTGACCACAGAAAACTATCATTGTACCAAACAATCTGCTAGCTAGTTAGATACGATAGTTTGGTATGCTCTAGTCTCATTCTGACCACAGCAAACTATCATTGTACCAAACAATCTGCTAGCTAGTTAGATACGATGGTTTGGTATGCTCTAGTCTCATTCTGACTACAGAAAACTGTCATTGTACCAAACAATCTGCTAGCTAGTTAGATACGATGGTTTGGTATGCTCTAGTCTCATTCTGACCACAGAAAACTATCATTGTACCAAACAATCTGCTAGCTAGTTAGATACGATGGTTTGGTATGCTCTAGTCTCATTCTGACCACAGAAAACTGTCACTGTACCAAACTATCTACTAGCTAGTTAGACACGATAGTTTGGTATGATCTAGTCTCATTCTGACTGCAGAAAACTGTCACTGTACCAAACTATCTACTAGCTAGTTAGACACGATAGTTTGGTATGATCTAGTCTCATTCTGATCAAAGAAAACTGTCATTGTACCAAACAATCTACTAGCTAGTTAGACACGATAGTTTGGTATAATCTAGTCCAATTCTGACTACAGAAAACTATCATTGTATCAATCAATCTACTAGCTAGTTAGACACGATAGTTTGATATGTTCTAGTCTCATTCTGACTACAGAAAACTGTCATTGTACCAAACAATCTGCTAGCTAGTTAAATATGATAGTTTGGTATGCTCTAGTCTCATTCTGACCAAAGAAAACTGTCATTATACCAAACAATCTACTAGCTAGTTAGATACAATAGTTTGGTATGATCTAGTCTCATTCTGACCACAGCAAACTATCATTGTACCAAACAATCTGCTAGCTAGTTAGATACGATGGTTTGGTATGCTCTAGTCTCATTCTGACTACAGAAAACTATCATTGTACCAAACAATCTGCTAGCTAGTTAGATACGATGGTTTGGTATGCTCTAGTCTCATTCTGACTACAGAAAACTATCATTGTACCAAACAATCTGCTAGCTAGTCAGATACGATGGTTTGGTAAACTCTAGTCTCATTCTGACCACAGAAAACTGTCACTGTACCAAACTATCTACTAGCTAGTTAGACACGATAGTTTGGTATGATCTAGTCTCATTCTGACCAAAGAAAACTGTCATTATACCAAACAATCTACTAGCTAGTTAGACACGATAGTTTGGTATAATCTAGTCCAATTCTGACTACAGAAAACTGTCATTGTACCAAGCAATCTACTAGCTAGTTAGACACGATAGTTTGGTATGTTCTAGTCACATTCTGACTACAGAAAACTATCATTGTATCAATCAATCTACTAGCTAGTTAGACACGATAGTTTGATATGTTCTAGTCTCATTCTGACTACAGAAAACTGTCATTGTACCAAACAATCTGCTAGCTAGTTAGATACGATGGTTTGGTATGATCTAGTCTCATTCTGACTAAAGAAAACTGTCATTGTACCAAACAATCTGCTAGCTAGTTAGACAAGACAGTTTGATATGCTCTAGTCCAATTCTGACCACAGAAAACTGTCATTGTACCATACAATCTACTCGATAGTTGGACAGGATAGTTTGGTGTACTCAAGTCTCATTCTGACCAAAGAAAACTGTCATTATACCAAACAATCTGCTAGCTAGTTAGACAAGATAGTTTGATATGCTCTAGTCCAATTCTGACTACAGAAAACTGTCATTGTACCATACAATCTACTCGATAGTTGGACAGGATAGTTTGGTGTACTCAGGTCTCATTCTGACCAAAGAAAACTGTCATTATACCAAACAATCTGCTAGCTAGTTAGATACAATAGTTTGATATGCTCTAGTCTCATTCTGACCAAATAAAACTGTCATTGTACCAAACAATCTACTCGCTAGTTAGACACGATAGTTTGGTATGATCTAGTCTCATTCTGACTACAGAAAACTATCATTGTATCAAACAATCTATTAGCTAGTTAGACGCGATAGTTTGGTATACTCTAGTCTCATTCTGACCAAATAAAACTGTCATTATACCAAACAATCTGCCAGCTAGTTGGACATGATAGTTTGATATGCTCTAGTCTGATTCTGACTACAGAAAACTGTCATTGTACCAAACAATCTACTAGCTAGTTAGACACGATAGTTTGGTATGATCTAGTCTCATTCTGACTACAGAAAACTATCACTGTATCAAACAATCTATTAGCTAGTTAGACAAGATAATTTGGTATGTTCTAGTCTCATTCTGACTACAAAAAACTATCATTGTATCAAACAATCTATTAGCTAGTTAGACGCGATAGTTTGGTATGCTCTAGTCTCATTCTGACTACAGAAAACTATCATTGTACCAAACAATCTACTAGCTAGTTAGACAAGATAGTTTGGTATGCTCTAGTCCCATTCTACTACAGAAAACTGTCATTGTACCAAACAATCTGCTAGCTATTTAGACACGATAGTTTGGTATGCTCTAGTCCAATTCTGACTACAGAAAACTGTTATTGTACACTACGAAGCAATCTGCTAGCTATTTTTTTTTATGAGAATTGGAATATCAGCCTCAAAATAGTACATTTGCGTTGATATATTTCTAGTTTACATTTGAAAGAAACACAATCCTAAATTTCAGGCCTAATTTTTATCAACGCGAAGACATTCCAAACAACTAACAGTACGATTTTGACTCTGATATTCAAATTAATATAAAAATAATGGAAAATTATTTTACTTTGCTCATAGACAATTCATTTATTCTCACTACAGACAACAGAATTGTCGCTTCACACTCGGACAAATTTCACCCATTACACACTGCATGGTAGTAGCAAGAGAAAATATTCGTTTATTTTAGCGACCGCTAAAAATATCTACTTCAAATGCTAAAATCAGTCCTCTATTTGGGAATAGGTATTAAGTCCAAGTATAATCCGTATTGTTTTTACCGGAAGTAATGTGGTGTTAAAGAAACGAAAGTAGGAAAATGTCGCTGTTTAGGACAGGTTGTGTTATATTTGATTAATAAGCCATTTAAACATGTATTTTGAAGCCATCTATGATGATTATTCCCGATCCCAAGCCCTCCACATTGAGAAAACTATTTGATGATTGGGAATTGACCTTTTTTTGCATTTTCCTGACATTATGAGTTAGCTGACTTCACAATGTCAAACCATGAGCACACCGTTTAATACCTTGACATCATTAAACACTTTTCTTGTCTTAAAAACGCACCGCAACTGTTGACAGGCCTTGAATAATATACTATTTAAGATGTATTAGGGTAATCAAATGCCTTATTAGAAACTAGTCGAAATCACTGACATACGATAAGACATGATCCAATTGTGAACTTACCTTGTGTTGAAATCATCAAATATGCACGCATTATCAACCAACACTGTTTCATTTGTGGTTCAGTCAACTTGTCAACAAAACAAAAGTCAACTCGTCTACAAAACAAAAGTCAACTCGTCTACAAAACAAAAGGCATTTCGTCTACAAACCAAAATTCAACTCGTCTACAAACCAAAATTCAACTCGTCTATAAACCAAAAGACAACTCGTCTACAAAAATGATTGAAATAAAGATTTTGTCAACGAGTTGACTGGTAGATCTAATTTTTCATTTATCATGGAACCAGAACTGAGATCAAGAATGTGTCAAGCCCATTCTTTCATTGGAGATTGGAAACTTTGGGAGGTTAAGCTTACATCACAGTTGTTTATAAAATTAGCATCACAATGATTATATCAAAATTTAGAGAATTTCAAGGGGAATTACTCTAAAATGAAATGAAAATTTCACAAGTAGCACTTAAACACCTTCTTAATTTCAGCCCTTCAATTTTGAACTTAACAAGGTCCCAGAACTTTTAAACAATAAGTGAAATTGGTAAATATTAAACCAAATGACAGTAAAACTAATATTTTAAATTTACTGAAATCATTACAGGAAAGAGTTTTATACCAAATGTTAACCAAGTCAGATGTAGAAGTAAATTGAATATTCAGAGACCGAAAGTAGAAATTCTGCCACGAAGAATTTTAAAAGCTGTGACAGAACCTATTCTTATACCTAAGAAAGTAGATGTAGCTGAACGCTGTGCCAGAAAGAATACTTTTTATGTTCCTAAAAGAAAGTTTGAGGTAATTTATTTATATATGGCAAGCTAAATGTCATGCAAAGACTTTATATAGCAAGCTAAATGTCATGCAAAGACTTTATATAGCAAGCTAAATGTCATGCAAAGACTTTATATAGAAAGCTAAATGTCATGCAAAGACTTTATATAGCAAGCTAAATGTCATGCAAAGACTTTATATAGCAAGCCAAATGTCATGCAAAGACTTTATATGGCAAGCTAAATGTCATGCAAAGACTTTATATAGCAAGCTGAATGTCATGCAAAGACTTTATATAGCAAGCCAAATGTCATGCAAAGACTTTATATGGCAAGCTAAATGTCATGCAAAGACTTTATATAGCAAGCTAAATGTCATGCAAAGACTTTATATAGCAAGCCAAATGTCATGCAAAGACTTTATATAGCAAGCTAAATGTCATGCAAAGACATTATATAGCAAGCTAAATGTCATGCAAAGACTTTATATAGCAAGCTAAATGTCATGCAAAGACTTTATATAGCAAGCTAAATGTCATGCAAAGACTTTATATAGCAAGCTAAATGTCATGCAAAGACTTTATATAGCAACCTAAATGTCATGCAAAGACTTTATATAGCAAGCTAAATGTCATGCAAAGACTTTATATAGCAAGCTAAATGTCATGCAAAGACTTTATATAGCAAGCTAAATGTCATGCAAAGACTTTATATAGCAAGCTAAATGTCATGCAAAGACTTTATATAGCAAGCTAAATGTCATGCAAAGACTTTATATAGCAAGCTAAATGTCATGCAAAGACTTTATATAGCAAGCTAAATGTCATGCAAAGACTTTATATAGCAAGCTAAATGTCATGCAAAGACTTTATATAGCAAGCTGAATGTCATGCAAAGAGCAAGTTCTCTCATTAAAGGAATGTCTATGTCTTGGAAAATTTTCCATCATTGCTCACTGCATAGCCTACTATTTAGTAAAGTGGGTGGTAAAACCCTACTAAAAGATTTAAATGGACTGTAAAGAGATTTTGTAGCCTTTTTATGTGTATCTGGGACACCTGTGACTTCTGTTTGGGATATATTTAAGTTTAAACGGAATGGAAGAGTTGTATGATATTTGTGTAGAGAGCTAAATATCCTTATTTATGATAAAATGGTCTGTTTTGAATACAGTCAGGAGAAAATTTGGTAAATCAAGTCAGTCCAGAAATAGCACTTAGTATCATACAACTCATCAAACTTTTAAAATGAAGCAATATAAGAAGAGTATATAAGGGGACGGTGAAACTAAAAGTGAATGAGTCATCAATTTATAGTTAGAAATTCTGCCATCTTGTTAGGGGAGATAACACATATTATTATATGTTATTGTGGTCTGGTAGTAGGATAGTTATGAATTCTCTGCCAGGAACTGAGTCCTGTGACTCTTTCTGGAATTGCAGGAACCACAGGCATTAGATGAAGAATTGAAATAGAAGTCTAATGTGTCCCAGATACACATAAAAAGGCTAGAAAATCTCTTTACAATCCCTTTAAGAGTGATTATGCACTGGTTTATAGAATATATTTTGTGAAACATCTTAATTGTCTAAAAACTGCTTCGATTTTGTGGTGAAAAAAATTAAAAATCTGAATAGATTTTAGAAATAACCAATACAAATGAATTTACAAAACTTATAAAGCTATTTATAAAAAGCGATGACCTTGTTGATTCTTCTTTATCAATGAATGAATTTTATTATATTAATTGTTTTGAAAGTATATTTTATCATATTATTTATTACTGTCCATTTAATACTAATAGATATATTCCATTCTATTGATGTATCTATTGATTACTTGGTTTCAATACTGAATAGATCTATCTATCTATCTAAAAACAAAACAGTTCACTATTAAAATAGTGCTCAATATATCAATTGTAGAGTGATATAGAAATACCACTGTTAAAATAGTACTCAATACATCAATTGTAGAGTGATATAGAAATACCACTGTTAAAATAGTGCTCAATACATCAATTGTAGAGCTATATAGAAATACCACTGTTAAAATAGTGCTCAATACATCAATTGTAGAGCGATATAGAAATACCACTGTTAAAATAGTGCTCAATATATCAATTGTATAGCTATATAGAAATACCACTGTTAAAATAGTGCTCAATATATCAATTGTAGAGTGATATAGAAATATCACTGTTAAAATAGTGCTCAATACATCAATTGTAGAGTGATATAGAAATACCACTGTTAAAATGGTGCTCAATACATCAATTGTAGAGCGATATAGAAATATCACTGTTAAAATAGTGCTCAATACATCAATTGTAGAGTGATATAGAAATACCACTGTTAAAATGGTGCTCAATACATCAATTGTAGAGCGATATAGAAATACCACTGTTTAAATAGTGTTTAATACATCAATTGTAGAGAGATATAGATATACCATTGTTAAAATAGTGCTCAATACATCAATTGTAGAGCGATATAGAAATACCACTGTTTAAATAGTGTTTAATACATCAATTGCAGAGTGATATAGAAATATCACTGTTAAAATAGTGCTCAATACATCAATTGTAGAGAGATATAGAAATACCACTGTTAAAATAGTGCTCAATACATCAATTGTAGAGCGATATAGAAATACCACTGTTTAAATAGTGTTTAATACATCAATTGTAGAGTGATATAGAAATACCACTGTTAAAATAGTGCTCAATACATCAATTGTAGAGTGATATAGAAATACCACTGTTAAAATAGTGCTCAATACATCAATTGTAGAGTGATATATAAATCTATCTATCTACGGTATATAGATAGTAAACCTGTAGATAGCTTGACCAACTGTTATGTGAATAGTTTTTAATTAACCAATTATAATATAATTCTATAAATTATGAATTCCAGGTGAATGAATATGAAGAGTTCTTATTTAGAACATGTCAGAATGATTTAGACCAGAATAAGATGGTGATTATTTGTCAGTCCATGCCGTGTCTATTAAGAGATTATAATAAAACTAAGAATAAATTCAGTGGAATTGATATGATAATGGTGAAAATCAATAATAAACTTATGATGTAAGTTGTTCCCAAGTTTTTTAAACGACTCAAAACAAGTTCTCCCTTATATTACAAAGTTTTTAGATTAGGAAGTTTCAAAAACCATTAAAGATGGGTTTCCTTATTTTTTAGTGTCAAAATAAGCAGTCTTTTTGATTATTTGGTGTTTCTAATGAATTATCATGTTTTCTTAATCATATCATTGTATTCTTATTGCATATTATTAAGAGTTTTAACCAATCATGAATATACATGTATGTACAGTCTGGATAAACTAAAAAAGACTTTTTGATCTTTCTTGATAGGTCACTCATTGGAATTCTGCTGGTAATTTGGCTAATTATGAGACAAAACCGAATTTTTCTAAGTTATTAGAACATCTCTACATTCTGTTCATATAACATTTAAATTCTAGACACTAACTTACTACTGATATTCTATTCTAGACACTAACTTTATTACTGATATTCTATTCTAGACACTAACTTTACTACTGATATTCTATTCTAGACACTAACTTTACTACTGATATTCTATTCTAGACACTAACTTTACTACTGATATTCTATTCTAGACACTAACTTTACTACTGATATTCTATTCTAGACACTAACTTTACTACTGATATTCTATTCTAGACACTAACTTTACTACTGATATTCTATTCTAGACACTAACATTACTACTGATATTCTATTCTAGACACTGACTTTACTACTGATATTCTATTCTAGACACTAACTTTACTACTGATATTCTATTCTATACACTAACTTTACTACTGATATTCTATTCTAGACACTAACTTTACTACTGATATTCTATTCTAGACACTAACTTTACTAATAATATTATATTCTAGACACTAACTTTACTAATGATATTATATTCTAGACACTAACTTTACTACTGATATTCTATTCTAGACACTAACTTTACTACTGATATTCTATTCTAGACACTAACTTTACTACTGATATTCTATTCTAGACACTAACTTTACTACTGATATTCTATTATAGACACTAACTTTACTACTGATATTCTATTCTAGACACTAACTATACTACTGATATTCTATTCTAGACACTAACTTTACTACTGATATTCTATTCTAGACACTAACATTATTACTGATATTCTATTCTAGACACTAACTTTACTACTGATATTCTATTCTAGACACTAACTTTACTACTGATATTCTATTCTAGACACTAACATTATTACTGATATTCTATTCTAGACACTAACTATACTACTGATATTCTATTCTAGACACTAACTTTACTACTGATATTCTATTCTAGACACTAACTTTACTACTGATATTCTATTCTAGACACTAACATTACTACTGATATTCTATTCTAGACACTAACTTTACTACTGATATTCTATTCTAGACACTAACATTACTACTGATATTCTATTCTAGACACTAACATTACTACTGATATTCTATTCTAGACACTGACTTTACTACTGATATTCTATTCTAGACACTGACTTTACTACTGATATTCTATTCTATACACTAACTTTACTACTGATATTCTATTCTAGACACTAACTTTACTACTGATATTCTATTCTAGACACTAACTTTACTACTGATATTCTATTCTAGACACTAACTTTACTACTGATATTCTATTCTAGACACTGACTTTACTACTGATATTCTATTCTAGACACTAACATTACTACTGATATTCTATTCTAGACACTGACTTTACTACTGATATTCTATTATAGACACTAACTTTACTACTGATATTCTATTCTAGACACTAACTTTACTACTGATATTCTATTCTAGACACTAACTTTACTACTGATATTCTATTCTAGACACTAACTTTACTACTGATATTCTATTCTAGACACTAACTTTACTAATGATATTCTATTCTAGACACTAACTTTACTAATGATATTATATTTTAGGCGAGCTATAACAGGAACTAGAAGAGAGAACCTGTTGCCGTTGTTAGTGGGGTCCAGTGTGTATATACTCAGTTCAGACGTGCGTATAAAAGAAGCTATGACTCTGTTGAAGAAAGTAAATCATCTAGTTGTTATGGGTTGGTATAAATCTTTATTTACAAGATATTTATCATCTCACCATCACTCTGTTACACTAATAGTCTCCAGTTTGCTTAACTACAAAGCAGGGGAAAGCCGACTTCTAAACTGTTTTGTGAAACCACGTGGGGCATAATCTTTCCGAAAGCGAAGTAAGTAGAAAGAAATAAACCCACCTTAGTTTTTGTGAGAGAAAAGACCTTTTTATTTTCAATATGAAACGATTATTTTGTATTCTTGCAGGTATATTAACAGATGATCATATATTATCACATGAAGATGCCGTACGACTGGCACAAACTGATCTGGAAACACAGCGTGGACAGTTGGTATCGTTATTAGGCCAAGGTGCTTCCAAAACATATTCATTATTAAACAGTCATCAATCGAACCTAGTGAGAAATCTAGAACAGTATATCAGACAATCAGACCAGTCTTCTCCTGATCAATAACAGTGTTTATCTAGACTTAATTAAACCCTGGGTTCTCACCTTCTCTTCATGTTCGTTTACAAAAAAACAGTGTTACCGATTTAATCAACTGCGAACACCAGAATGATCACACCAGGCATGTTGATGACATTTGTGTTTAGGACACATTAAGTTTTGATCATGTAGATGATCATGTGAATATTTAAAAAAAAAATCAGAATAAATTTCTAGCTGGTAGTTTTGATATATGCTATTGAGCTCTATCAGTTGATAAAGTAAAATAATGTAGACCAGGGGCCGGTTTCACAAAGCTTGCGATCGCCGTAAGATTGAGACCAAGTGTATTTTCGAAACGATCTTAGCGCTAGGATGTCGTATGTTCTTATATATGTTCTTAACATTGATTCTACGATATCCTAACGCTAAGATCGTTTCAAGAATACGTAAATTGTAGCCCGTCACTACGTTGACACCAACTTACGCCAATATGTCGACGTCAACCTACGTCTATATAAGTCGACGTCAACAAAGGTCAATATGACCACGTCAAATAACGTCAAAAAGTCGACGTCAACTGTCTATTTCAGCTAATAAATTGACATCAACTAACATTCATAAGTCGATGCGCACTTACGTCAATTAGTCGACGGAACTTACTTCGGTTAGTCCACGTCAAAAAGTCGACGTCAAGTTACGGAAATAAGGCGAGGTACACTAATGTCAATTAGTGAACGATAATCAATGAAGACGTTTATTAACTAATATCAAATAGTCGACGTTAATTGATTTCGTTGCCTGATTGAGTCTGGTCGTATTATGTTGTCTTGTGTGGTGTTCTGTTGCTTTCATAAGCAGTTAATTAAACAAGTAAACCATTGTTTAGAATGTGAATAGGCTTTTTTCAATAAAAGAAGACCATAACTGATATGGAGACCCCCAAGGCCAGTAGCCAGACTCGATTGTTCAAGGGGAAATAATATATCCAGTGGGGCAATGGTATTTTGTTGCAGTATTGAAATTGGTTGCTTGTCAGAATTTTTAAGGTGGCAATGCCAACCCTCGTTCCTACTTTCCCTGCGACCCCTTTAAATTTTAGCATATTTTGTAAACAGATGTATATGAGCTATGTAGTTGATATCAGTCATACATCTAATGATATAGAATATAATGTTGGTGTATTCTTAATTTGAATATCAATGACAACTCATTGCCATGGTAACTAACAGCATGGAAGGTAAAACAATTCAAATTTTTGACCCGATTTAAACAAAATAAACCTAAAAAACCTTGACCCCACGTGACTTTCTCGTATGGGCGGAAGTTGTTGAAGACTGTCAACTTTGATCATCGAAACTATACATGGTTCTTACATAGAAATAACACACACTTCCTTTAACTAGTACCTTGTTTTATCATAAATCTTTACTTTGTGACCTTGGCCAGTGCTTTCATGAGACTATGTTCTCATCACCATCTAACACAACCGTAGTTTACAGCCATTGATAATAACTTCTTCGATTAAATAAGTCATATTTCTTTAAAAAAAACTACAATATTTCAACAAAGTCTTACATTTTAAAACCTGTAAATGTCATTTGAAGGCGTTGTTGAAACAGTGTAGCCTTTTAAAAAAAAATATGACTTATTAAGTCGAGGGAGAGATTCAAAATGGTTGTGAACTATGTTAGTGTGTGTTATTTCTATATAAGAACCATTAGTAGTTTCCTATGAGCATTTGATGTCGGTAAGAATATTCAAATCAAAATGAAAGTCTAAATTGGATAAAAGTACCCGGTTTCTTGCCGACCAGTCAGGCTGGTCAGTCTTCATCGCTGGGTTTGAAGTCTGAGTGAAGTAAAATGTTTTTTGATTATTTTTATGAGTATTACAATATCAGCCTCAAAATAGTACTGTTAGCCTTTGAATGTCTTTGATAAAAATATAAACATAAGCACACATTACGCCTTCAAAACGGTTTTTACAGAGGAAAATTTAGAACCACAAAGAACGAAATATCTGGGAGAGAAAAAAGTTTCTTTTCAATGTAATGCATAGTGACCCGTTAGCTCCTTGCAGACTTGAGGGCAATAGTATGGTTAGGGTTTAGCGGGGTGAGGTGGGGGGTTGGGGGTGCCGTCCCCTGGAAAAGTTTGTTATGTTGAAATCCGGAGGACATATTTAAAGCTATTTCAGACATGAAAGTAGAATATTATTTCCATTTTTATGTTCCAAAAGGGGCAATGACCTAAAAATTATTTATACGCAACTGGACATTCTAAAACTATTCTACTATTTTGAGGCTGATATTCAAATTCTCTTTAAAAATATTTTGCTTTGTTTACACTATAAAAAAAAGGCTGAATTGACTCGTCCACAGGGGATAATATTTCTTTACAAGGATACGTTTTGGTGTTGACCTAGACCGAAACATCTGCCTCTATTCCAGCCTCTGATAGCTATTTGGACAGATGTCAGCTGGTGTAGAGACAGAAAAATAGGCCCTGTTGAATTTGGACATTACACATCTCTGCAGGTGTGGGATTTGTAAACCTATTTAGATATCTCTGATCTGCGAAACCAAGATATATCTGGAAAGGTGAATATTTTTGTAGTTCAGTCATACCATCATTTTCTCCCTACACACTCTATGTCACGTTTCCGGTTCCATCAAAGTATTTTTTAATAAAACTGATCTTGCATTGGCCGGTTAAAACTGCGTGCGCAACTAAATGGTCAAAAGTCACATAACACATACTCACGTGATATTAACAAAACATTACAACGGTAATGGCTAACACTTTTTTAGAGTCATTGTAAAGGTAATTTAATAATACTGCAACTCTGGAGGTGTGGAAAATTCCCATTTAACAGGGTCTTTTTCTTCTGACTCTACTCCAGCCGACAACTGTCAAAATATCCATCAGAGAACAGAATAGAGGCAGATGTTTCGGACTAGTGTTGACCAGGCTTTATAATTTATGCGATATTACAATGAGAAATAGCCATTCATATCTGGTTCATTAATCTTTAGGACGTCATGCATGGAAAAATTTCCTCATCAACAAAAATAAACATATTGTAGTTTATCATTTGAATAGAAGATAATGTTGACGGGGATATATAAAAAAAGATGAAAAACTGGACATGTTGAAAGTTGGTAAAATGGAAATACTCGGAGAGAGAGAAATTAGCAGCTCTGATCTAGAAGAGATTGTAAACAAGGCCAAAGACTGGGCTCTTGCTCACGGTAAATATTATATTTTATATTCGTTAATACCTCGCAATTCACATCAATTATTTTATTTAAAACATATCATTATGTATCAGTTAAAAATAGCGACTATTCGAAGAAAAACTCTCACTGAGCAGTATCGACCGTGAAAGTTCAGATTGTTTATACCTCGCAATTCACATCACAAGTTTATTTAAAACATATCATTATGTATCAGTTTGAAAATCGAAGAAAAAAAACGAGGATATACATTTTTCGTCACAAGTGTACACAAAGTGGGACTGAATGGTCAAGGCTAGTAAAGCATGCGTATATATTTTGGGGAGGGAGGGTCTCAAGGTAATAATAGACAACAGTACATCTCTGATCTGACGATCAGGGACATACACTTGTAAAATTTGTTGATACATTGTATCAGGGCGGTCTGAGAGTCTGACCACCGGACACTGCTTGGGAGCGACAGCAAGTACCCTAGCTCCGATTACTAAAAGTTTTTGATGAATATTGAAAAACAAAAACAAAATTTTCTAATCAAATCATCGAAATATTTCACAGCCTTAAAGGTGCGTCATTTTGGAGGTTGATGTTAATCTTGAATATATGTAAATAGTCTTCAGAAGTACTAGAAATGTACAAAAATATCATAATTCCTTTAAAAAATCTGAAACTGGGAATTTTACTCATTATTTCTATATACATCTTTTCTATATATTACAGAGTACCTTAAACTGATGAGTTGCAACAATTTGATATTTTAATGTTCAAACACGGAGAATTCTGGACACACATGGGTTTGAAGGTCCAAATTTCTACGGTGAGCTTAAGAATAACAAGTTGTGGTTGTCTCATTTTTTTGGCTGAGAAAGAGTATTTTCAAGGACAGTTGGGCATAGGATTTTGGCCACGGGCCATTCAGTCAACCCCTGCTTTAAACTGGTAATCGACTGAAGCAAACAATTTCCTTAGCGATATTAATAATGACGTTCTATTAGAAGCTAGATATCGGGTTCATATGAAAGGGGTCCCTGTTCGATCAGAATTTGCGAGCAACTGGACTTCTAGAAACTGGTTCTTTATGATCATTCACTGGATTAATTCGGCCTGAGAATTCCATGATATTTCACATTACTAGCTCATGTTGTACCTATTAACAAAAAACAATTCGTCGACCTGAACTATTGGAATCTGTAATAATCCATTTGATCTCAGTAACGAGTAGTCAAATTCTCAATTAGTGCTTTGATAGACAAGGTGAAATGGTTTGAATCGTCAGAGCTCACCATGAAGGTCGCCGATTATTTGACACAATTTAAATCATGTACATTATTAGATCAAAAATGATCAATGGACTCGCAAATTAGGATAACTGTTTTTATTGAACCTAAACCTCAGTGATCATCTTCATCCTTCAAAATGTCAAGCTATCACCAACTGTAACTAATACCTACAATACGAATACAGCCAAACAGAGCCCCGCCAAATTGTTTACAGTTTTTCTGCCCAGGGCCCTGATTAGCTGTATTAGCTAGCGTACAATCCAATCGATCACCGCCTTTACTAACTTCCATGATACAAGAAAGTCAAGGTATTAGACTTAAAGACCAAAGCACGTAATTTTATCGTACACATAGTAACATGTTAATTTTCACACCTACCACAAAGTTTGATTGAAATAATGATTTATAAACCTGATAAATTGTCCCGAAGCACAATTTTATGAAGACAGTTAGAGCGTTGGGATTCAACTTAATTTTCTTTGTTACCTGGAAGAAATTGTCTAATCTCGGCAGATGAAAGCCTGGAGACCTTGAAACAATCATCGTTCTCCATTATTCTAATGAACCCGGCTGTAAATAGTAAGGAATAATCTAGGAAGGATCAGAGACGAGTGCGTGAACCCGAGTTGTTATTCTTGAGAAAAATGGTTGCTTGTTTGCTTGTTTCTTTCTATCAAATTCTAAACTAACGGTGAACTCTCAACAATTCTAGTTTTTATTGGTAAGAAAACGACACCCGTCTCTACCCGTACATTACGACCCTGTTTAAAGATGGGTTTCCTTATTTTTGAGTGTCAAATAAAGCAAACTATTTGATTTATTTGTGTTTCTTACGAATTAGCATGTATTATTAATCATATCATTATGTTCTTATTGCATATAATTATGAGTTTTAACCAATCATAAATGTCCATGTATTTACAGTCTAGATAAACAAAAAATAATTTTTGACCTTTCTTGATCGGTCACTCATTGGAATTCTGCTAATTATTCTTCTAATTTAGCTAATTAGGAATTAATTATGGACATGTGAGACAAACTGGTATTTTTTCAAGTCATTAGAACACCTCTACGTTCTATCTACGTATTAGCATTTTCATTTTCATAAATGAAAATAGAGGAACCCATCTTTAATAATTGGTATTGAATTATTTCAGGAATATCTCTGAGACCAAGTCACCGTGATGAAGATCAAGATAAAGTGACTTATCTTCCCTTCACTTTGTTTCCAACCCAAGTTTCCCACCACCTTCTTCAACATGCCAGGCTATCCATGATCCATTTTAACAGATTGATACACAGAGTTTCTATGGATCACCAGTTTCTCCAGGAAGCTTTTAAAAAGTTTGTATTATCTTGTGTTCGTCGACACGAAATTATCATGCCCTATCTACATAAAAAAAACAATACATTCAGCGTTTGCAATTGAATCAGATAGAGTGTGCTGGACAGCTATCTGCAAATAGACCAACCAGTTTACTACTCCATCCCAAATGATCGTGTTCCTTTTCATTTGAATCAGATTGAGCTAGAGGTGTATTGAGTGTTGACTGAAACTCGGCCCAATCTTATATCCCCAACCAATATAATCGCGTTCCTTGCTATGACATATTTCAATGAATTTGAGGTATAAAATGAAACAAGATATTATTTCAATTTTTTGGTTTGTAATTGGAGTCGTAGATACCCTGAACCCTCTTACCCCTTAAACCACCCGCCCCCCCCCCCCCTCCCCCAACGTATTACTTACTCGGAATCTGTAAACCGAATGCAAACATGATACGCTTACAGAGAGGTAACTCTATTGAATGAAGTTTTTATATTTGTAGTCTGTAATAATATATTTTTATTTATCGTTGTAGTGTTATTCAAGTTGATGATTTTACCAGGAACCTATGGAATATTTATTTGGCTGTTAAAGACGACCCACAAGCGCAGGTTAATAAATATGATATCAGTTATTAACTTGGGGTGGGAGCAAGTTCAAAAAGGGGGGGGGGGGGGGGGCGTGGGGGGGTTGATTGAAACTCTGACCAATTGATTTTCTATGTTCCTACCCAAAATAATCGCATTCCTTTCTATGACATCGGAGTCGTAGATACCCTGAATCCTCTGGGCTCTGGGAACTAGTATGACGCCAAAATAATGCCACAAATGTAAGAATTTAGAATAAAAATATCAGTCCTTCCCACGTGGTGCGTGACTAAGGGTGTTACTGGATTCAGGTGGAATGATGATATCACAAATTTCAAAAACAAAACGAATAACTAAATGAGTGCACTGCTCAATGCGTTTTAGGCTTGGGATGAACTATCAGGAAACATTAGAGCCACAGAGAAGTTCCAATCATTTAAATCCTCACTCACAACGTTTTTATCAAATAAGTTATTATTTTACACGGATAAACTGAACAAATTTTATTATATAGCTTTTGGTGTGCATGTTCCTCTCCCCTGATATGCAATATAACAAAGGAGTATATAATGTATGTTTAAAAGCTTTAACACCACTTCTTTTCATTTCCCATGGGACAATACTCTTTACTTTTGAGAAGTTGAAGCATAAGGATACATTTTGTCTTTTTCCCCCTTTACTTTTCAGTCGATTTATCTGGGTTCGTTCAGGAATGATTTTATGTTTCAATTGGAAGAGGAAAATAACCAGAGTTTGAAACAGGTGGAATTTAATACCATTTCAGTCGCAAAGTGTGGACTGTCTTCAAAAGTACCTGGGCTATATAGGTATGTACATGGACAAATCGTCGAGTTGTTCAGATGGGACAATAAACCCCAGGCCCAAAGCCCCAGACCCAAGGCCCCATGTGCTACGGACCATAAGAGATGGAAATCGAAAATGAGCAGGCTAATGCTTCTGATCCCTTTCTTTTCCTGTCAAAAATTCCCCTCTTTGGCAACTAAATGACGCTGTCCGTCATCATTGACCAAAGAGACCGAAAAAGTTCATTTCTTTTCACGTCCTTTCATTTCCTTTTAAATAAAATTATCGGTTCCTCTTTATCTGTTCTTCATCTGTTCTTCATCTGTTCTTCATCTGTTCTTCATCTGTTCTTCATCTGTTCTTCATCTGTTCTTCATCTGTTCTTCATCTGTTCTTCATCTGTGCACTTCAAAAGACTGTTGAAGATAGTATATGTTATTTTGATGTTTAAAATAGCCCCCTCAGTTAGGGTCTAACTACAGCCCTCTTGAAATATTCCTCATTATATGGTATTGGTTTTAAAGGTATATTTCAAACTGTGTGGGTCTGTTTCTATATGTCTTTGTAAATATATCAATATATATAAATATGTTATTGATAAAACTACTACTACTAATAAGCCATTTATAATTTCATGAGGTGCCTCCGTTACCCCCAGTGTGTGCTGGAATCGCTTCACTCTCAGTGTGAAGTATCAACGTACAATTCACGATTAGCAGAACTAATTGCGATTGATTAAAAAAAAAACATGAACGAGCTAATTGCGATTGATTAAAAAAAAACATGAACAAAATTAAGGCCAGGTTCCATTCTATAGAAATGCCAGGCTCCATACTGTAGAAGAATGCCCAAAGCACTTGTTTGCATCTCTATTTTTAAAATATTATAGGTATATTTTAAACTGTGCTGGTCTGCCTTATAAAGGTGAACAGGTAGGCTACATTTCAATCTATAAATACAAATACAAGAACATGGAAAGGTGTTTAGTTGTTCAAATATGACAAAGGCATTTGTTTATGTATATCGGGGACAGCATTGATTTGCACTTTTCCTAATTTTCAGTCCGACGTCTTTGGCTCTTGTAAGGCCCTTACATAAATAAAGTACTAACTATCTGAACCGCAAAACGAAATCCAAAATCCAAAACAACATTTTTGGTGAAGGGTTGGTAGCAGCCAATGAACTTTTCACATGAGCATGTATATCAATCATAACTCAGTATTTAAAGTGGTATCATGTGTCAAGAAGAGTAAGCATACCCCACATTGCACCACAACTATCATAACTGCTCAACATAACGCAAATGTCCATGTTCATTTCCAGTTTTGTCTTGGGTTTGTAGATACTGTGTCTTTGAACCGCATCTTTCAAACCTTAGATTTGATCAACAATGGGCCTATTTACTAATAGTTATCTTGATTCTAACAGTTGTGTTTCTGGATGATTTGATTGTTCATAATAATTCAATATTTTCCCCTCTTCCCACAGGATTTAATGTGGTAACATCGAATCTTTTAATGTCAGGGGATGAGTTAACATCTTTAAAGCTGGTCTTGAGCTTGAATAAATCCTACTCCCCTCCATAGAAAAATAAGAACATGAAATGCAGTAGAGTAGAGTAGGGTTGGGCTCGCAGCACTTGCACTGATCTTTGGCTTCTTTTTTCATATGAATATTTTAGTATGTCTTTTTGTGGTCACGTTCTTGATCACATCAACAAAAACTGTGTATTTGTAAACAAATTGTACTTTTCTTCCTTTATCATTTCGTTGTATCATTGTATATTGTTAGACAGCATCGTGTCTTTGTATATTGGACCTAATTCTGGCCCTTGTCAAATATATAATCATTAAACTTCTTAAAAATTATTTTAATTGTCTGTACCCTAATTCTCTACCCTACCACATTCCAGCTATAAATTTGTGATATGATATGGACTGCTAATCACTACTACCTTTTATCTTTCTTCAGATTCCAGAAAAAGACGTCGCGAAAGGACAGGTCGCTGCCTTTATGAAGGCCTGGAAACTTTATGACAACCCCAAGTAAGTTTGGTATGCCCTTGTCCCCTGTCAACACTGGTTACTTGGGAAGCCCCCTGTAAAAATACAGATTTTAGCCTACTGTGTCAACAGTTCATGATTTTGATTCGAATTATTCTCTTGATACCAGAGATGTCTGAATGAAAAAAAGAGGACTGGCGAGTGAGGAAAGAAATTTCGCACTTCAAATTCTGTTATATTTGCATTTGCACTTTACCGGGATAAGCTTTCTAATTATATATTGCTTTGATTGATTGAGCGAAATATCTGCAATTAGATGGAATAGAGTCTCAGTGGCGGCGACAATGCCCCCCTAGAAAAATGATATGCATACCAATTGTAGTCTCACTTTATTTAAACAAAAAATTGATTTTTATACATTTTTGCCACAATATAATTCACCAAAATCAATTCAATTATTCTAAATGGCTTGGGAAAAACCTCCCAGGCGCTCTGTGAGAGGCATGCGACTACGACGCCTCCACAGAGTTGCAACATTTTGAACTTGTCCTCGCCAGTTGCTTCCCCATTGAGTCAGTCTGCCCCATATTTAAACCCACAGTTCCAGAAGGTTTACGCTGCCACTGTAGTCTCTACTTCCACAGAAACTTTGTTATCTGATCTTTATATTCAGGGCCATTATCGTATTTGTGGTTCTTCATAATGAACGCTACGCCATGGACCAACGCTTGATGGAATTTGAAATTTATAAACAGAATCCTAACATCCGAGTAGTGAGAAAAACGTTTAATGATTTAATTCGGTATGGGAAACTGACCAAAAACAGAAAATATCTTGTGTGAGTAATACTTTGTAGCAATCTATATATTTACTATACCAGCTGATAGAGCTCAATTTCAACTATCTGTATAGTCATCTAAATATCTACTTTACCAGCTGATAGAACTCAATTTCAGCTATCTGTATAGTCATCTAAATACTTTACTTTTCCAACTGATAGAGCACAATTTAAGCCATCATTATGAGGTTTTGGAATGAATTTCCTACTATATCGAAACAATTTCATCCTTCTGTAGTCATAATTATATAACACACTGTTTACAGTAATTTAAAACTTGATAATTTCTATTTCAGTGACACAGAGGAAGTGGCTGTAGTTTATTACAGAGCTGGATATAATCCTACAGAATATAGTACTGATCAGGTACCTTGTTCAACTTCATTTAGGATCGAATGGACGAGTATTGTCCGTCAGTCAGTACTGATCCCATTCTGATTAAACTTGGATGCGTGTATTGGCTAGAGTTCGATATTTGCGAAATTACGATGAACTGTTTTTGTTTTTGTCCTTGACTTAGCCAAGTTTAAATTTTACTGTGAGTACGATAGAGACTACATTGTATACTAGTGAGATCTCGGACGAGTTGTTTCTAGAATTGTTGAAGAACTACTTTTTAATTATTGCTCCTGATTGAACCAAACTACAATTGTGCGATCACTCGGTAAAGGAGAAACACCTCGCCTACCAGCGCATAATGCCGATAGTAAGAACTTTTAAATGTTTTAACTTCTATTTCTTAAAATTTCAGATCTGGAAAGTGCGACTAGAAATTGAGCAAGGTAGATGTATAAAATGTCCACCGATTCATTATCAACTCGCAGGAACCAAGAAAATACAACAACTATTATCAGAGCCACGAATTTTAAACAGAGGCAATATAACTTAGATTTAGTAAGTTTTAAGGACCCTTCGGGCCCGTAGTCAGAGGTTACTTTTGGGAGGAGCAAGTAATATTTCCGGGGGCGCAATGGTGTATGATGTTAAGTTGCAGTAACGGAATTGGTCGGTTTCTGGTGGGAGAAGGGGTGAATCCTTTTTTTCAGGACAACATTGCCTCCCCCCCCCCCCCCCGTAGCCACGATTCTGTCATCCATCCGAGCGTAGAATAATATGCTCGTCTGACGTACTGTGCTGCTAATAGACGTACTATGTCTGCCAGGGTTGCGTGGAATATGGACGTCAGGCGAGAGACAGACAGACGTTATTAGGTATGTAGACTCCTCGAGTTGACAAACCCAATCGGTTTTAATTCTGGACTGTGATACTGAAATTAGATTCTTCCTGTCCAAGTTGTTGTAACATTGCTTCTGGTTTTAATTTGTCAGGTAGAAAAAGGTGACAGAGCTATTAAAATGGCGATAAAAAACCCAGACCAGTTTGTGTTGAAACCACAGAGAGAGGGAGGAGGTACGAAACCTTGTATTTCCTGAATCATTTCCATCGACAAGTTGTAAAGCCCGAAAAATTCGCAAACCCAGAAGTTTCGTATTTTTTTGCGGGTGACTACATTTTTCATGATCCATAATCTGACAAGATTTTTCAAAAATCGTGGATGTAATTTGATCTGTGCTAACCAATCAAAACACTAATAAAGTGATTAGACAACTCAATGAATATCCTAGAAGGTGATCTTTTATTGAACAGAACATTTGATTGGTTGCAATTTGAATTTTCAGAACAGGAGATGAATAACAAGTTTGTCAGATCATGATCATGGTGACAAGTGTAATCGCAAACAGAAAAACACGAATGAAATGAAATGTCTAGTTACTAACTTTCTATCATTCTTTTTGCGGAAACCGCACTTATAAGGACAGCTTCGTTTTCGGGGTTTGATTTGGGTCATGAATATACGTAAATAATCTTCAGAACTAATAGAAATGTACAAAAATCGCATGATTCCTTCAACAATACCTGAAACTAGTAATTTACATTTCTATACATGTCTTAATATATATGTCTTTTCTATATAGGTCTTCTCTATATAGGTCTTTTCTATATAGGTCTTTTCTATATATAGGTCTTTTCTATATATGTCTTTTCTATATGAGTCTTATCTATATAAGTCTTTTCTATATAAGTCTTTTCTATTTATGTCTTTTCTATACATGTCTTTTCTATATATGTCTTTTCTATATATGTCTTTTCTATTTATGTCTTATCTATATAAGTCTTTTCTATATAAGTCTTTTCTATATATGTCTTTTTTATATATGTCTTTTCTATACAGGTCTTTTCTATATATGTCTTTTTTTATATATGTATTATCTATATAAGTCTTTTCTATATAAGTCTTTTCTATATATGTCTTTTCTATTTATGTCTTTTCTATATATGTCTTTTCTATATATGTCTTTTCTATATAAGTCTTATCTATATATGTCTTTTCTATATAAGTCTTATCTATATAAGTCTTTTCTATATATGACTTATCTATATATGTCTTTTCTATACAGATCTTTTCTATATAAGTCTTTTCTATATATGTCTTTTCTATATATGTCTTTTCTATATATGTCTTATCTATATATGTCTTATCTATATAAGTCTTTTCTATACATGTCTTTTCTATATATGTCTTTTCTATATATGTCTTTTCTATTTATGTCTTATCTATATAAGTCTTTTCTATATATGTCTTTTCTATATAAGTCTTTTCTATATAAGTCTTATCTATATATGTCTTTTCTATATATGTCTTTTCTATATATGTCTTATCTATATAAGTCTTTTCTATATATGTCTTTTCTATATATGTCTTATCTATATAAGTCTTTTCTATATGTCTTTTCTATATATGTCTTATCTATATAAGTCTTTTCTATATATGTCTTATCTATATAAGTCTTTTCTATATATGTCTTTTCTATATAAGTCTTATCTATATATGTCTTATCTATATATGTCTTTTCTTTATATGTCTTTTCTATACATGTCTTTTCTATATAAGTCTTATCTATATATGTCTTTTCTATATAAGTCTTTTCTATATATGTCTTTTCTATATATGTCTTTTCTATATATGTCTTTTCTATATAAGTCTTTTCTATATATGTCTTTTCTATTTATGTCTTTTCTATATATGTCTTTTCTATATATGTCTTTTCTATATATGTCTTTTCTATATATGTCTTTTCTATATATGTCTTTTCTATATATGTCTTTTCTATACAGGTCTTTTCTATATATGTCTTTTGTATATATGACATAATAAGGCTCTTAAGAGAAGACGACAAGTTTATCTTTGAAACGCGGATAATTCTGGACACACAGATGGATGATGAATCTGTCTCTCTAAGTAAATGAATATAGTTTTTATTTACTGCTTTTCTTCTAGTCAGTCTGTCTGTAAATCCGACATCTTGAAATGATCAACAAAATTCCGTTTTAATTTTCTTTTCCAGGGAATAATTTGTATGGAAACAGCATGAAAGAATTTCTAGAAAGTATCCAGGACTCGGAGGAACGCTGTGCTTATATTTTAATGGATTTAATCAAGCCAGTTAAAAGTTGGAATTATTTAGTAAAACCTAACAATGTATTAAAACCTGTAGAATGTGTAGCGGAGCTGGGAGTATACGGTTGTTTTATAGGGTAAGGCTATAATTTTTTATTCATCTTTATTTAGCCATATCTACTGGCTCTTATTCGCCAAGTTTAAAATTCTTAAATTTTATGTTAATTCTAAGACGTAGTATCACTTTAATTTCTATCGACGTTTCTTCTATGCATACCAATATCGATAACACTACTGGTTTAACGGCAGTTCGTAAAGCTTTTAAATAGAAACCCAGATCCAAACAGACCCGACAATGCAATTCTACAGCTTTTAGTTATTTGTCTCAGTCGAAACGATTTCACATTTAATGATAAAACATTTACAAACTTCAGGGACAGCTATGGGCAAGCGATTTACCCCATCGTACGCAAACCTTTTCATGGCAGATTGGGATCAAAACATAGTACTTCTGGAGACCATTGATATATATTCAGGAAATCAACCCCTAAAAATGGCGAAACAGTCGTTATTTTTATATTATCCTATATTTCAGCCAGAAGAACGGAGAGATCTATAACACAGAAACTGGGTTTCTTATGAAAAGTAAAGTATTTGGTTGTGATGAAGGAGGGATTAGAGCAGGATTTGGTGGATTAGATTATCCTTTCCTATTTGATATCTGATAAATTCTCATCATAATGTGTTTATCATACCGTATTGTATGGGTATGGCCTAGAGTAACACCTAAGTTAAGGTTGAGTGTAGATGTAGGCGTAAGTGTATGCCTAGAGTAAGACCTAGGGTAAGGCCTATAGTAAGACCTAGGTTCGCGTTTAGTCTAGATGTAGGTGTAAGTGTATGCCTAGGTAAGACCTAGGATAAGGCCTATAATAAGGCCTGGGTTAGGGTTAAATAACTTAGCGTTTAGACCTAGGTTTAAGATTAGGGTAATAGCTAGCGTAAGGCCTAGAGTAACACCTAAGTTAGGGTTAAGTGTAGATGTAGGTGAAAGAAGTGTATGCAAAGGGTAAGACCTAGGGTAAGGCCTATAACAAGGACTTTGTTAGGGTTTAGTAACTTAGGGTTTAGACCTAGGTTTAAGCCTAGGTTAGGGTTAAATGTAGATGTAGGTGTAAGTGTATGCCTAGGTTGAGACCTAGGGTAAGTACTATAGTAAGACCTACGTTAGGGTTATGTTACTTAGGGTTTAGACCTAGGTTTAAGCCTAGGTTAAATTTAGTGTAGATGTAGGTGTAGTTGTATACCTAGAGTAACACCTACGTTAAGGTTGAGTGTAGATAGTGTAGAGGGTAAGACTTAGTGTAAGGCCTATAGTAACATCTAGGTTATGGTTAAGTGTAGATGTAGGTGTAAGTGTAGGCATAGGGTAATACCTATTGTAAGGCCTAGAGTAACGCCTAGGTTAGGGTTAAGTGTAGATGAAGGGGTAAGTGTATGTCTAGGGTAAGATTTGGCGTAAGGCCTATAGTAACACCTAGGTTAGGGTAGGTGTAAGTTTAGGCCTAGGGTTAGGGTTAGACCTAGAGCAATTGGGCACCATCAACAGGTAAAATAAATATTTAGACAACTATACAGATAGCTGAAATTGAGCTCTATCGGATAGTAAAACAGATATTTAGACAACTATACAGATAAGAAACACTATTATGGATATACTACTCCTTCCTTTAATCACATTAAGAAATTTGCCCTACTTATTGCTGAAAAGAAGAAGAATTCCACAAGATCCGTCAACACCAATAATGACATAGCCGCATATATCAAAAAGACTGTTATCAATCTATCCTCCCATCCACAAACGACAGATCAAATCAACCTGCTCGCCAAAGGCCTCAACTACATCCCTACCAATAAGAAAATACCGAAAGGAACCTTTATAAGTGATAACAACTAGCTCCATGTGGTAACATCGAATCCATACGTCATCAAATTAAACAGGTACTACAAAAAAATAAGCTTAAAACACCAAATTTGACCAAAAATGAAAATAAGGCTATTAAAGAATTGAAAGAAAATCCAAACATCTCAATTGTACCAGCTGATAAAGGTAAAGCTACTGTGGTGTTAGATCGTGATCATTTGAATCAACTTTTACACTAACAGATGAATCTACCTATAGAAAAATAACTAGAGACCCTACTTTAAGACTTGACCGTAAACTCGAATCAATCTTAAAAGAGCTCAAACAAAATAATGAAATCGACAAGAATCTGCATGACACCCTACTGCGCCATATGCTAAAGCTCAAGTTAAAATACATAAAGATCCGTTCTTCTGCTGGTTTGTTCTCGTGGTAGTGCTCTATATAATACATCTAAGTACCTTGCTAAACTTCTCGCACGCTTTGGTAAAACAGCCTCTTCCTATATCCGTGACTCAACTAGTTTCTGTGAAGACATTAAATCAAAATATAATTCCTATATAATAATATAATTAGTTATGATGTGGTCGATTTATTCACTAACATACCGTGCGATGAAGCCCTTCAACTAGTTAAATCCAAAATTGAAAGCCAACCTACTGCCATCTCTATAGTATAATAACTCGCCTAGACTCCACCTACTTCACCTGGAAATCGGATGTGTATGAACAACTGTCTGGCCTCCCAATGGGATCCCCAATCAGTCCTCTTATTACAGAAATATATATGTCTGAATTCGAAGAAAATGCCCTCAGAACAGCACCATTCCAACCCTTAACCTGGCTACGAAAAGTCGATGATACTTTTGTTGTTTTAGAAAATGATCATGACCCAAGAGAACTACTAAACCACCTCAACACCATCCATCCAAGAAAAAAAATCTTGTTTTTAGATGTGATGGTTGACAGAAACTCGGGCACCATCCAAACCAATATATACCGAAACCAACCCATACTGATCAGTATATTAATTACCACTCAAACCATCCTACAAAAATCAAACAAGGCATTGTTTCAACGCTAACCCACAGAGCCCATAATATTTGTGAAAATCACCTCCTGAATGCTGAACTAGACCGCCTTTATCAACAATAACCATTACCCACCTAAATTAGTTAATGACACGATTAACAGAACCATACATCAACAACACCAGCCAATCCAGAAGAATAACGCCCCTACCAGAATCGTTATCCCTTATGTTGGAACTGCTAGCCATCAAATTAAAGGAATCCTTACTAAAAACCTTAATATTGATATAGCCTTCAAAAGCAAACCAACTCTACAAAACCACCTACAAGCGGATGGCAGAATTGACAAACCAACAGCAGATCCCAAAGGCGTCATATACAAACTCCAATGTAGCTGTAAGAATACCTATATTGGAGAAACTTCGCGACCTATTTCTGTAAGACTTAAAGAACATAAATCAGCATGTAATAAGCTAGATATAGATAAATCAGCCATAGCCGAACACATCCACAATCACCCAAACCACAATATTAGATGGGAACCACAGATATTAGTCTCTAACCTGCCAAATTGGAAAGACCGAGTCATACGTGAAGCTATCGAAATAAGAAAATATAAACCAAAATTAAATAGGGATAAAGGACACTTTCTGCCATATGTGTGGGATGAATTGATCCTATAACTTCACTTCCAGCTTCTCTTTCCATCATAATCGCGTCATAATCTGAATCTGCTCTATAATCCATTTGTAATCTTAATCCTTATTCCTTTAATTGACCATTACTTTCTTTAATTGACCATTACTTTCTTTAATTGACCATTACTTTCTTTAATTGTTCATTATTACCTTGTAGTTCTTCTTTATTCACCATTGCTTATTATGTTATCTTTAATCTGTTGTTTTTGTATATTTATCACTAATCTTAGGGAGTTATAGATGTCACTATTTACGATGTATATATTGTTGTTGTTCTGTTTTCTATCAATAGACTCATTGCTTGGTAAAAAATCTAATTCTTCCATTCCAACTCTTTGTTACAGGGATTCCACAGAATACAGCAATGAAGGAAAAGCCAATTTGTTAGCCAAGTGTTGTGCTGACGGCAGTGCTGATACCAACCATACCAAAGAATTTCTAAAGAACAAGAAGACCTTCTACACCAACCACACTCCAATTCATCATTCGCCCTTAGAGGATGAACGGGATCTTAACGCTCCCTTCACCCTCGACGAGCTGAAGAAAGCACTGTACAGTAAGAAAGACATCGCTACTGGTGAAGATAATATCAAGTACAGCATGTTAAAGGAGTTACCAATGGAAGCGTCTACAGTTCTACTAGAATTATTCAACAAATCATGGTATAATTCCGGAAAGTTGGAAAACGGCAATGGTCATTCCTCTACCAAAACCGCAGAAAGATAACAGTCTATGCAGTTCATACAGGCCTATTTCTCTGACCTCGACTCTATGTAAAACATTTGAGACGATGGTCAATAATAGACTTAGATACCACTGTGAACTAAATGGTCTTATCGATCCCAACCAAAGCGGCTACAGAGAGAAACGGTCAACAATGGATCAAATCGTCGACTTCAACACGACATGGCCGCCCAACTCGGAAAGAAGAACTACTTCAGTGCAGTATTCCTGGATCTGTCCGAGGCCTTTAACTTAGTCTGGGTTGATGGTTTGCTTTTTAAACTTAATAAACTTGGCATTCGGGGTCGCATGTTCAGGTGGATCCAAGACTTCTTAAGGGATCGCCAGATACAAGTGAACGTCGCCAATTCTCTCAGCGAGAAGCACTCGTTGGAGAATGGCACCCTGCAAGGCTCTGTTATTAGCCCTACCCTCTTCAGCATTATGATCAATGATCTGGCCCTGGATTATGTAAAGCATATAGAGCTCTCGGTTAGCACGGCTCTATATGCAGATGACAGTTCGATATGGACTGGTCACAATGACCTCAATAATGTTAAATGGCGTATGCAAACTGCTCTGAACCAAGTTGCTAAATGGGCAAACGACTGGGGCTTCATTATTTCGGAAGCTAAAACCGTCGGTTTGTTTTGCAGCAGAAAGAAAGATCACGACAGTATTGACCTTAGACTGAATGGTGTGAAGCTTAAGCATGAGAATTCAGTAAGGTTCCTGGGAGTACACTTTGACAAGTGTCTGACTTGGAGTACGCACATTGACTATATCTGTAACCGGTCAACAAAAATCTTAAATGTTATGCGTTATGTTTCAGGTACCACATGGGGAGCAAACAGAGAAACTCTAATGATCATGTACAGGTCACTGGATCGCTCAGTTATTGATTATGGTTGTATTGCCTATGGTAAAGCAAGTGATACTCAACTGAAGAAACTCGACGTTCTACACATGAAAGCTATACGTATTGCCACCAGGGCAGCCATAGGTACGAAGAATGAGGCGCTACTACAGGAGGTGGGAAAGAAACCCCTCTCTCTTCGGAGGGAGGAACTATCTCTCAAATTCTGGGGGCAACTTCAGTATTTGTCCGAAAGCTGCCCGACGTATTCCAGCATCAGAAGATTTACTCGTGTCGGAAATAACCAGAAGAATCGGAGTATTTCTTACGGGCAGGCGGTTACTGATCTATTGAGAGAGCATCAGCTCGATCAAGTAACGATCCTTGAACGCCGCCTATCGGCTACTCCGTTTTGGAAGGTTACCAACCCGACAGTCAACACCCAGCTGATCCAGAGTACCAACAAGCACGAGAACCCAATGGGAGCAAGAGCTCGCGCTCTTGATCTCATTGATTCCGTGTACGCCGACCATTTGAAGATCTACACCGATGGTTCCAAAAGTAGTACCGCAACAGGTTACGGTGTGTGCATCCCAGCAAAAGGCATCCGCATCAGTAAAAGGATCCCCCCGCACTGTTCAGTGTTCACAGCAGAACTCTTTGCCATCAGGGACGCGTAGCATGGCTGTCCGTCAATCACACGGAGCATGCCGCTATTCTATCCGACTCGCTAAGCAGCCTCCAATCTATTTTTCTCACCTCTTCTAATTGCAGGTCAGAAGTTATTTCCGAAATAAGAAGAATGATCCACAACTACCAAACCAACAACGACCAGAAGATTGAATTAGTATGGGTTCCATCGCACGTCTCCATTCCTGGCAATGATCAAGCAGACCGTTGTGCCAAGGAAAGTCGGAGTCTGGAGGATATCGAGTCTGTAGAATACTCCTATTCGGAGTTCTGCAGTATCGTATCTTCTAGGATCAACCAGAAATGGGCCGACATGTTACGGAACCTCGACACCGCAAGATACCAGATTGATCCGAAGGTACCAAACCAAACCAAACCAAACCATCCATGTGT
>NW_008708376.1:121526-127544 GCF_000327385.1 Lottia gigantea
GCAGAAACATTAGAGAACATCTCTCTCCCTTTTGGGAAAGGTTTCCCTCCGCCCCCCCCCCCCCCCCCCCTCTTTCCTCCCTCTTTTCTCACTTTCTTTTTTTCTTTCAGGTATTCGAGTTTTCCAACAGATAACAGATAATCTAACCAAACCAAACCAAATCAACGACTACCATTCGACTACCAATCAATAAGAAATACCATGATCAGAACGAGTTTGGAAGAATGAAGGGGACCGAGTAACTCACGCCACACCATCCAGGGCCGAGTTTCACTGCCATGTCATTCGACCCGACCAGATCTAACGAAGAATCAACAACTAAACCAACAACACCCAATCATCCAATTTGATCCAATCCAACTACCAACTACTACGACTACCAACAACTACCTAGTCTGTGATATCAGCATCCGCTGGAAGCGAACGTTAACTCGTCATCTACCTACCTACCTACCTTTTCTATCATTATTATTTTGTACTTGATAAAGATTCCTGTATGTGAATGGAAACGTTGCAGACATTAAAGGAAGGAGTAGTATATCCATAATAGTGTTTCTTATTTAATGTTCTATCTACTTCTAAATGTCACTTAGAGATCAAATTATACAGACAGCTGAAATGGACCCCAATCAGCTGGTAAAGTAAATATAAAGATGACTATTCAGATAGCTAAATAAAAATTTAGCGCAATCAGCTGGTACAATAGATATTTAGACAACTATACAGATAACTAAAACTGAGCTCTATCGGATAGTAAAAGAGATGTTTAGATGACTATACAGATAGCTGAAATAGAGCTCTATCAGCTGATAAAAGAGATATTTAGACAACTATACAGATAACTAAAACTGAGCTTTATCGGATAGTAAAAGATATGTTTAGATGACTATACAGATAGTTGAAATAGAGCTCTATCAGCTGATAAAAGAGATATTTAGACCACTATACAGATAACTAAAACTGAGTTCTATCGGATAGTAAAATAGATATTTAGACAACTATACAGATAACTAAAATTGAGCTCTATCAGCTTGTAAAATACATCTTGAAGCTCTGTTAGCTGGTAAGATAAATTTACATACCCCTAGTGACGACATCCTATTGTTTCGCAAAGGCTAGAGATTCAAATATGGATTGGGCTCAACTAACCGTCACGATATCATGTCTGTATATCACGTCCGAGGAACTTGTAGGGTCAGATGGCCGGGCTAATGAGTCATCTATCATTTTTATACCTGACCGTGATATGAGCTGTCGTACCCAAATACCTATCATCATTACAATCACCAACATCGAAATGGTTTGATAATCGATACATTGTTATACAGATTTTCATATATCACGAATAGTTTAAATTTGTTTGATCAAAAATTGGAGAAGATACGCTTTGATAACTCTCACTTATTTTGTTTACTAATTGTATATATTAATGTTCCATTGGTAGAAATGATGCATAAACATTTCATCACAAAAAATATTTGCATATTATAGATAACAACGTTGATAACTCTTATTCATATGACTAACTGCATATATAATATACAAAAGTTTTTGTATTGATTAGCTCCTAGTTATTTTGAATATGAAATAAATATTCCCTGTCATGAATGCATTAAAACCGCCATTTTCTTTTATGGCGTGACGTCATGTCGTAGATAGACGATAATAAAATGGCGACATTTCAAGTGTGAGGATTGCTCTTCCTCGTGACGAGAATAAACTCTCTCTCTCTCTCCCTCTCTCTCTCTCTCTCTTTGTTCTGTTCTATTGGTTGTCTTCGTTCTGAGCTATGAGGTGTATTCGTTCTGTTCTATGGGATTTCTTCGTTCTGTTCTTTAAGGTGTCTGTGCCGCGGAGCATACATTGTTTGTACAATTTTTAAATCTAAAATTGAGTAAATACCTCATACACTTTCAAACATCTATTTTATTTTTTAAACTTCATTTCAATTATAAGACAATTTGAAAGAGGCAGAGAAAACCCGACATACATTTCTTTGTATAAAGTCTTGTCCACACGACTTGCAAAGGCTGGGCCGAGCTGGGTCATGTTGGTGCAATTCTTTGCTATTTATTTTTTCTGATGTACCGACAAAAATAACATAAAAAGTTACTTTGTGTAGACCGGGCTCTTGAATAAAACACACACATTGTTATGGATTGTTAGTTTTTAAGATAATATCTGTTCAGTAGGGGGCTTAAAATGTTGTATATATTCTGAATCAAATCTTGCATTCAACACTGTTTCCACAAGCCTTGAAGAGTCAACTGTCAATAGCTATGAATGACCTATTATGCTCCGTGCTTTTGCTGTCCGTTACAACACTGATTCTTATTGATGCCGGTAAATATTGATACTTTTTATGTTACGATTGTATAAATCTATGATTTTATATTTTCTATATTGAATAAGACCTAAAGTTTAATCAGCATTTTGATTGTAGTTGGAATGTCATTGTGGTTCATTTCAATAAATAATTTCAGCTAAGTGACTCTCCGAAAAGGTTGATCAGTTGATAAACGTAGTCGCAGATTCGCATCCGGTGTTTTGTCGAGCATGCCCTAACTCGACAGCAACACCTGGCACAATACTATTTTTATTCAATGAAGCTTTTGGAATCAAGAGCTCAAGGTGTATAGGTGAAACAAATGTGAAAATTAATGAAACATCTAACTGCCTCTGTCATAAATGAACACATTATTATTTCAGTTAAAAATATCATCATAAATATAAAATGATAATTTCAGATTGCTCAAATTATCCTGACGTTAAGAACGCATATTTCAACGAGGACGACAATTGTGTTGATATTTCTATTACGTGTAATGAAAAGTATACCATGAAACAAATGATAAAATGTGAAGATGGAGAGTGGAAATATCAAGAACCATATTGTGAACCTCAAGGTATGACAGGTATATTTTCTTTGTGAATATCAAACAAGAGAAAATATTTTAACAATCAATGTCATAACTGAATGAAATTTTTGCATCATGATTAGAGCGAAAAAAAAACCAAAATCCTTAAAGAGAAAGAGACAAAATATTGTTGTACAACATTAACCACAATGTCCTAAGCCTTATTATTTGGAAAACCTTACTACATTATAATTAAATTATAATTCCGATGAAGGTGTGAGAATCATATTGAAACGTTGAAAGTAATAAATTTTCTAGAAGTATTATTATATTCCTGAGTGTGAGAACCACATTGAAACATTGAAAGTAATAAATATTCTAGAAGTATTATTATATTCCTGATGACAGTGTAAGAATCATATTGAAACGTTGAAAGTAATAAATATTCTAGAAGTATTATTATATTCCTGATGATGGTGTGAGAATCATATTGAAACATTGAAAGTAATAAATATTCTAGAAGTATTATTATATTCCTGATGATGGTGTGAGAATCATATTGAAACATTGAAAGTAATAAATATTCTAGAAGTATTATTATATTCCTGATGACAGTGTAAGAATCACATTGAAACATTGAAAGTAATAAATATTCTAGAAGTGTTATTATATTCCTGATGATGGTGTGAGAACCACATTGAAACATTGAAAGTAATAAATATTCTAGAAGTATTATTATATTCCTGATGATGGTGTGAGAACCATATTGAAATGTTGAATGTAATAAATATTCTAGAAGTGTTATTATATTCCTGATGATGGTGTGAGAACCACATTGAAACATTGAAAGTAATAAATATTCTAGAAGTATTATTATATTCTTGATGATGGTGTGAGAACCATATTGAAATGTTGAAGTAATAAATATTCTAGAAGTATCATTATATTCCTGATGATGGTGTGAGAATCATATTGAAACATTGAAAGTAATAAATATTCTAGAAGTATTATTATATTCCTGATGACAGTGTAAGAATCATATTGAAACATTGAAAGTGATAAATACTCTAGAAGTATTATTATATTTCTGATGACAGTGTAAGAACCATATTGAAACATTGAAAGTAATAAATATTCTAGAAGTATTATTATATTCCTGATGAAGGTGTGAGAACCACATTGAAACATTGAAAGTAATAAATATTCTAGAAGTATTATTATATTCCTGATGATGGTGTGAGAATCATATTGAAATGTTGAATGTAATAAATATTCTAGAAGTATTATTATATTTCTGATGACAGTGTAAGAATCATATTGAAACATTGAAAGTAATAAATATTCTAGAAGTATTATTATATTCCTGATGATGGTGTGAGAACCATATTGAAACGTTGAAAGTAATAAATATTCTAGAAGTATTATTATATTCCTGATGATGGTGTGAGAACCATATTGAAACATTGAAAGTAATAAATATTCTAGAAGTATTATTATATTCCTGATGATGGTGTGAGAACCATATTGAAATGTTGAAGTAATAAATATTCTAGAAGTATCATTATATTCCTGATGACAGTGTAAGAATCATATTGAAACGTTGAAAGTAATAAATATTCTAGAAGTATTATTATATTCCTGATGACAGTGTAAGAATCATATTGAAACGTTGAAAGTAATAAATATTCTAGAAGTATCATTATATTCCTGATGACAGTAACAGAACCACATTGAAACATTGAAAGTAATAAATATTCTAGAAGTATTATTATATTCCTGATGATGGTGTGAGAATCATATTGAAACGTTGAAAGTAATAAATATTCTAGAAGTATTATTATATTCCTGATGACAGTGTGAGAATCATATTGAAACATTGAAAGTAATAATATTCTAGAAGTATTATTATATTCCTGATGATGGTGTGAGAACCATATTGAAATGTTGAAGTTATAATATTCTAGAAGTATTATTATAATCCCGATGATGGTGTGAGAATCATATTGAAACATTAAAAGTAATAAATATTCTAGAAGTATTATTATATTCCTGATGATGGTGTGAGAACCACATTGAAACATTGAAGTAATGAATATTCTAGAAGTATTATTATATTCCTGATGATGGTGTGAGAACCATATTGAAATGTTGAAGTAATAAATATTCTAGAAGTATTATTATATTCCTGATGACGGTGTGAGAACCATATTGAAATGTTGAAAGTAATAAATATTCTAGAAGTATCATTATATTCCTGATGACAGTAACAGAACCACATTGAAACATTGAAAGTAATAAATATTCTAGAAGTATTATTATATTCCTGATGACAGTGTAAGAATCATATTGAAACGTTGAAAGTAATAAATATTCTAGAAGTATTATTATATTCCTGATGATGGTGTGAGAACCATATTGAAATGTTGAAAGTAATAAATATTCTAGAAGTATCATTATATTCCTGATGACAGTAACAGAACCACATTGAAACATTGAAAGTAATAAATATTCTAGAAGTATTATTATATTCCTGATGAAGGTGTGAGAACCACATTGAAACATTGAAAGTAATAAATATTCTAGAAGTATTATTATATTCCTGATGATGGTGTGAGAATCATATTGAAATGTTGAAAGTAATAAATATTCTAGAAGTATTATTATATTTCTGATGACAGTGTAAGAATCATATTGAAACATTGAAAGTAATAAATATTCTAGAAGTATTATTATATTCCTGATGATGGTGTGAGAACCATATTGAAATGTTGAATGTAATAAATATTCTAGAAGTATCATTATATTCCTGATGACAGTGTGAGAACCATATTGAAATGTTGAATGTAATAAATATTCTAGAAGTATCATTATATTCCTGATGACGGTGTGAGAACCACATTGAAACATTGAAAGTAATAAATATTCTAGAAGTATTATTATATTCCTGATGACAGTGTGAGAACCATATTGAAATGTTGAATGTAATAAATATTCTAGAAGTATCATTATATTCCTGATGACAGTGTGAGAACCATATTGAAATGTTGAATGTAATAAATATTCTAGAAGTATCATTATATTCCTGATGACGGTGTGAGAACCACATTGAACATTGAAGTAATAATATTCTAGAAGTATTATTATATTCCTGATGATGGTG
>NW_008708376.1:127594-150387 GCF_000327385.1 Lottia gigantea
CAGCATTTTGATTGTAGTTGGAATGTTATTGTGGTTCATTTCAATAAATAATTTCAGCTAAGTGACTCTCCGAAAAGGTTGATCAGTTGATAAACGTAGTCGCAGATTCGCATCCGGTGTTTTGTCGAGCATGCCCTAACTCGACAGCAACACCTGGCACAATACTATTTTTATTCAATGAAGCTTTTGGAATCAAGAGCTCAAGGTGTATAGGTGAAACAAATGTGAAAATTAATGAAACATCTAACTGCCTCTGTCATAAATGAACACATTATTATTTCAGTTAAAAATATCATCATAAATATAAAATGATAATTTCAGATTGCTCAAATTATCCTGACGTTAAGAACGCATATTTCAACGAGGACGACAATTGTGTTGATATTTCTATTACGTGTAATGAAAAGTATACCATGAAACAAATGATAAAATGTGAAGATGGAGAGTGGAAATATCAAGAACCATATTGTGAACCTCAAGGTATGACAGGTATATTTTCTTTGTGAATATCAAACAAGAGAAAATATTTTAACAATCAATGTCATAACTGAATGAAATTTTTGCATCATGATTAGAGCGAAAAAAAAACCAAAATCCTTAAAGAGAAAGAGACAAAATATTGTTGTACAACATTAACCACAATGTCCTAAGCCTTATTATTTGGAAAACCTTACTACATTATAATTAAATTATAATTCCGATGAAGGTGTGAGAATCATATTGAAACGTTGAAAGTAATAAATTTTCTAGAAGTATTATTATATTCCTGAGTGTGAGAACCACATTGAAACATTGAAAGTAATAAATATTCTAGAAGTATTATTATATTCCTGATGATGGTGTGAGAATCATATTGAAACATTGAAAGTAATAAATATTCTAGAAGTATTATTATATTCCTGATGATGGTGTGAGAATCATATTGAAACATTGAAAGTAATAAATATTCTAGAAGTATTATTATATTCCTGATGATGGTGTGAGAACCATATTGAAACATTGAAAGTAATAAATATTCTAGAAGTATTATTATATTTCTGATGACAGTGTAAGAATCACATTGAAACATTGAAAGTAATAAATATTCTAGAAGTGTTATTATATTCCTGATGATGGTGTGAGAACCACATTGAAACATTGAAAGTAATAAATATTCTAGAAGTATTATTATATTCCTGATGATGGTGTGAGAACCATATTGAAATGTTGAATGTAATAAATATTCTAGAAGTGTTATTATATTCCTGATGATGGTGTGAGAACCACATTGAAACATTGAAAGTAATAAATATTCTAGAAGTATTATTATATTCTTGATGATGGTGTGAGAACCATATTGAAATGTTGAAGTAATAAATATTCTAGAAGTATCATTATATTCCTGATGACGGTGTAAGAACCATATTGAAACATTGAAAGTAATAAATATTCTAGAAGTATTATTATATTCCTGATGAAGGTGTGAGAACCACATTGAAACATTGAAAGTAATAAATATTCTAGAAGTATTATTATATTCCTGATGATGGTGTGAGAATCATATTGAAATGTTGAATGTAATAAATATTCTAGAAGTATTATTATATTTCTGATGACAGTGTAAGAATCATATTGAAACATTGAAAGTAATAAATATTCTAGAAGTATTATTATATTCCTGATGATGGTGTGAGAACCATATTGAAATGTTGAATGTAATAAATATTCTAGAAGTATCATTATATTCCTGATGACAGTGTGAGAACCATATTGAAATGTTGAATGTAATAAATATTCTAGAAGTATCATTATATTCCTGATGACGGTGTGAGAACCACATTGAAACATTGAAAGTAATAAATATTCTAGAAGTATTATTATATTCCTGATGACAGTGTGAGAACCATATTGAAATGTTGAATGTAATAAATATTCTAGAAGTATCATTATATTCCTGATGACAGTGTGAGAACCATATTGAAATGTTGAATGTAATAAATATTCTAGAAGTATCATTATATTCCTGATGACGGTGTGAGAACCACATTGAAACATTGAAAGTAATAAATATTCTAGAAGTATTATTATATTCCTGATGATGGTGTGAGAACCATATTGAAATGTTGAATGTAATAAATATTCTAGAAGTATTATTATATTCCTGATGACAGTGTGAGAACCATATTGAAACGTTGAAAGTAATAAATATTCTAGAAGTATCATTATATTCCTGATGATGGTGTGAGAACCATATTGAAACGTTGAAAGTAATAAATATTCTAGAAGTATTATTATATTCCTGATGATGGTGTGAGAACCATATTGAAACATTGAAAGTAATAAATATTCTAGAAGTATTATTATATTCCTGATGATGGTGTGAGAACCATATTGAAATGTTGAAGTAATAAATATTCTAGAAGTATCATTATATTCCTGATGACAGTGTAAGAATCATATTGAAACGTTGAAAGTAATAAATATTCTAGAAGTATTATTATATTCCTGATGACAGTGTAAGAATCATATTGAAACGTTGAAAGTAATAAATATTCTAGAAGTATCATTATATTCCTGATGACAGTAACAGAACCACATTGAAACATTGAAAGTAATAAATATTCTAGAAGTATTATTATATTCCTGATGATGGTGTGAGAATCATATTGAAACGTTGAAAGTAATAAATATTCTAGAAGTATTATTATATTCCTGATGACAGTGTGAGAATCATATTGAAACATTGAAAGTAATAATATTCTAGAAGTATTATTATATTCCTGATGATGGTGTGAGAACCATATTGAAATGTTGAAGTTATAATATTCTAGAAGTATTATTATAATCCCGATGATGGTGTGAGAATCATATTGAAACATTAAAAGTAATAAATATTCTAGAAGTATTATTATATTCCTGATGATGGTGTGAGAACCACATTGAAACATTGAAGTAATGAATATTCTAGAAGTATTATTATATTCCTGATGATGGTGTGAGAACCATATTGAAATGTTGAAGTAATAAATATTCTAGAAGTATTATTATATTCCTGATGACGGTGTGAGAACCATATTGAAATGTTGAAAGTAATAAATATTCTAGAAGTATCATTATATTCCTGATGACAGTAACAGAACCACATTGAAACATTGAAAGTAATAAATATTCTAGAAGTATTATTATATTCCTGATGACAGTGTAAGAATCATATTGAAATGTGGAAAGTAATAAATATTCTAGAAGTATCATTATATTCCTGATGACAGTAACAGAACCACATTGAAACGTTGAAAATAATAAATATTCTAGAAGTATCATTATATTCCTGATGATGGTGTGAGAACCATATTGAAATGTTGAAGTAATAATATTCTAGAAGTATTTATCCATAAAATTGTCTTATTTATCTATATCTTTTGCTTCTAATATGTCATTGCAAAAAAGTAGGACGTAAAACTCCATTTATTTAATTTCTAAAGTGCCATTGAAAGATTACATTATAAGTGTTCTGATATGATTAAGGCTTATTATAATCTACTGCCAGGGGAACACAGACTTTTTCTGGACTCTTTCTTGAAGAATTATTTTCAAGAATATATCCATGAGCTTGCAAAAACAACCCCGATAAGAAACACCAGTCAAGCGTGATTAGCTGTCACAATTTAGAATAACCTTTCTTAATCTATATTTCAGTATGTAATTACATATATACATATGATAGATATATACCAATCTCACATCTTGATACGAAAATGAATTCGAACCAAGCAGAATGTAATGAACTGTGTAATAACAATACCCAATGTACAGATTTTAGTGTTACTTCTGATAAAGTTTGTAACCTAACTCAAATACCAGTCGTCGCGGTTTTTCTTGAAACAGATCTGAACCAATGTATCGCGAAATGTTCTGAAATGAATGAATGTCTAATGATGAATCATTGGCCAAGCAGTAGATGTTATATATTTAACATTACACAGGACGACCTAGCTGATGGGGATGCTATAACCTTTGATGGTTACACTCTATCAGAAAAACTCTGTTAATAATTGAATCACGACTATTAAGATGTAACTCTAATATAACATGTTTATCATGATATAACTCTATTAAAACTGTAAGCATAAGACAATGGTATTTTATTGCAGTGACGCACCGGCTCCCCGTTTCGGAATTTAGAGGGCTCTGGACTTGGTGTGGGGTCAGGAAGGTGGGGGGTGGGGGGGTTGGCGGTTAAAATTTCTTTTCTAGGAAGGTTGAATTTTGTGATTTTTGGAGTGAAAGTGCCCTTGAGCCATAGAATGTAAATCCCCGCCCTTCCCCCACAGAATTACCACACTGGTTTGATATGGAAAATAACTATTTGTACTCTGGACTTCACGTCTCATAGATGACGAAAAACCGACAATATGGGTCAGGAAAAGTCCGAAAATTTAGCTAATTTCCGAAGATAATTTTCCTCACGCCTTTTCCCTCATCTTAGAGTCCTCGACCTACGATCCTGTTCATTGCCCCTGCTAGTAGCAGATTAACCTAGATATCTCGTGCATATAGTTATTTTATAATATCATTAGAGGTACCGGTCCAGATTATAGAGGTATGCCGTGGCCAAAACTATTAAAGTTGTCGTCAATTCCAATGCTGCAAAGTATCAATGTCGATTCGTAAAAATGCAAGATGTATATTTGAGACTTTGAATTAGAGACATAACAGGAATGCACACTTTCTTCCCATGAAAGCAATAATAAGTCCAAAAATTCGACAATACATGAAATGACAAAAAGGAGCTCTTGCAAATAATCCATGTCTCTTTCATCCCCAATTTCATGCTGTCATTGCCTGGACACAAATCCCATTGACTGGTGCATTAGGCCACTGCTTTGCTTTGTTTGATTTTTAGTGGAAACACGGTTAAGCAAATCGCGTACACTCCAAGTCGAGGTGCCATAAACTGTGCATTGTAACAAGTTAAAGATACCTCAACAGTTATATCGAAAAAAGAGTAGGTTATCGTCCAGGCAATATTGCCTTCATTACAGCCTGCATGACATTTCTATTCATTGAGTACCATGGTTTTCCATCACATTCTATTGTGGATATACATTGACGCCGCCCTGTCTGTCCGTCCGTCCGCCTGCCAGTTCGTCCGTCCACAGTCAACTTTTGAACTCGATAGAATCTACAGTTTTTATCCGATTTTGATATAATTTAATATAACTCAGATGTATTGATTGCACCGTAAGATACTGAGTATTTTTTTTAATTTGCAACAAATGGTTTTCCTATGAAAATTGACTATTTTAACACAAGTAAAAATCGCGTCGTAAGATGTATTCTCCGTGCCTTCCGGTCTTTGCATATTGGAATAGCACTCAAATGCAATGAAATGCTCACTACGCTATTGGACATGAATCTTGTATTCCGATTCTGAAATACTTGAATGAACCATACGGGAAAGGGAAAAAACTGACCTGTAGACATACATATTCAAATTGTAATCTATGAGTCACAGTCCAGATATACGAAATTGAATAAGTAAAATATCCATTTTAATCCATATCCATATCATTTATAATGAAATGAACGACAAAGCAATAAGGAAATAATGTCCGGATATTTTGAAAGATTGCCTGTATTGTTGTATGTGATTGGATCTCATGTGATCTATATTATAGCACGTGCCTGAGTAGATGTAATTGTTTGTGAACTGTATTTTAAGTTGGTTAATAGTCTCAAGCTTGTCAATTCGTCTAATAATGACGTAGTACTCGGTCCTCGTCCCACTATCATTATTAGACTTATTGACAAACTTTCGACCATTAACCTATATATATATATATATGTTCCAATAGTACGTAGGTTTTCAACCACAGGGACATGTCATATTGGACAAATTGGAGAAGATATATCGGGATCTGGTAACCTACAATACAAAACCTAAACATACGTTACAATATACATGTTAATGCATGTCGTAGATTTACGATTTGATAACGCTCGCCTATTTTGTTTACTAACTGTATATATTTATGTTTAATTAGTAGAACTGATGCATAAACATTTCAATAAAAATATAAATCGTACTCTCATTAAAATGAATAACTGTATATATTATATACACAAGGTTTTATGTTGATTATCTCCTTGTTTGTTTGAAATAAAATGACATGACAAATAACATGAAATAAACGCCCCTTGTCGCCATTTTCTTTAATGGCGTGACGTCATGTCGTACATAAACGATAATAAACTGGCGACATTTCAAGTGTGAGGATTGCTCTTCCTCGTGACGAGAATAACACCAATGATCTAGCGTCCTTCATAATATCTCAATTATAAACCTAGAACACTCTTTTAAATGCCACATGTTTTTTTTAAGAATTGCAAGCCTCGAGTGTTTCTGTTATTTATTTTTGTAGATGAAACTACAACAGGCAGTTGGTGCCATCTTAAAACTTGAAAATCTCTTTTAAGTAAGAGTTAAAAACGCATCATTTTGGAAGAACTTTTACCCAATAAGAGCTGTGGGTGTGTGTGTAGATATTGATTAAACTGTAGATATATCTGTGTTTATAAAGCGCCATTGAAAGTTAACGCTGGAGTAGAATTGAGCGCTATACTAAATTCAATAATCTTAAAGGGATTTTTAGTTAGAAATGCCGCCATCTTGTAAGGGGAGATAACAAGTTACTATGTTATTGTGGTCTGGTGGTTACGAATTCTCTTGTGGGAGCTTGTCATTTCCGATTAGCTCTGTCCTGAACCACAGGCATCGGACGAAGAATTTGAATGTCCCAAATAGAAGTCAAAGGTGCCCCCTATACTTGTAAATAACCTCTTTAAAATCCCTTTAATATCTTAATCCTATTTTATTTTTTTTATCAGTTTTCAAGTTGAGGTCGAAGTTGTATTGTTATTGTTATTTTTGTAGTTTTTATGTTTTTTTTCATATTGTTGTTAGAGTTCCTAGCAAAGAAAATTAATACGTAAAACATTTTTGGAATTCCAGACCGCGGAATTACACTTTAATATATTTCCAGACATCAAACCCCAACCGGAAGTGTTGTAGCGGAAAACTTCTAAAATTTGGAAATCTGTTATAAAACGATTATTTTTTGTTCAATTTTCGTATTTTCTTACAATTACTTCCGAAAATCCTGCAGTTTCAGATCTTCAAAATTCGAAAATTGGTCGATGACTTTTTGAACTGAATTTTGGTCATAATTTTACAACTTTTTACGAAACTTGGTAGATAAGTAAAGGCCAAATTATCGATTCTAAATATACAATAAATTTTTCTAAAAAATGTCGGAAAATGGTCGGAAATGACCGAAAAAGTCCGAAAATCTATGTTTTGCAAAAACTTGCCAATTTGTAATTCCGCAAAATTTACACCTTCAATATCTTCTTTTTGCACCTTAGCCGTGTATGAAAATTCCTAACCGTTTAGCTGTCATCTGAAAAATGCAAAAATTCTTAAATTTCATGCAGGCTACAATTCCAATCCGATTGTTCTCAAACTGTTTTAAAATGTAAGAAAATTACCTAGGTCCTCAAAAAGCACTTTGTCTTTACACAATTTCCTGTCAAAGTTTTTTCTAACAGGTCACGTTTCAACCTGTGATAACCTTTCACCATGGGCTTCCACAACCTCTATCTTTCTACTTCAGCATCTCCTTTAACTAGATTATCATTGGTGATCCTGATTTTTGATTTTGGTACATAACCTTTTGATTTATACTACTCTGAAAATGGGTAATTTGGATATTTTCCGTATCTTCGAATGATTATGTAACATGAACTCGGACTTTTTCATCATTTAATTAGATGTTATCGTTATGTACTTTATTTTAGTTGTCAACCTAAATCATTTGGAAATATTCATTATTGATTTGAGATGATTTTTACATTTTACTCTTAATTGAGTTTTAATTCGACCAGAAACATAATGCACTATTTCACAACTTTAAACAAACATATCAAATAAATTAAAGTTAAGAAGATTGTGTAACAGGTCATACAGTCAAATATTGTTAATTTCACACCTTTTTAGGTCAGAGTTGATAACCCAAATCTCACCGTTTGAAATAGTCTATTACAGATATCATTACAGTCGGAAACGTTTCCAAACATTGACAGTCTATTTCCATTTATATGTTAAACATTGGAAATTGCTTTGTGGAATTTTTATCTACACCAGCTACGTATTTGAACGTAAATGAACCATCGAACCATCGAACTATCTAAAATTCATAAAGGTTAATATTCCTTTTAAGTTTTACATAAACTTCAATCTAATTATCTGGCAATTAACGTATTGAAAATGGCGGAGAAAATTCCTTTGTATAAAGTCTTGTCCACACGACTCGCAAAGCCTGGGTCATGTTGGTGAAATTCTTTAATATTTTTTTTTTTTGTTGCTGACAAAAATGATATTAACACAGCCAGACTAAGTCCAAATAAAAAAGACAAAAACAAGTTTACCCACCATCAGGGGCAGTCATTGCACTTTGACAGAATGCAACGAAAATTTACTTCGTGTAGACCGGGCTCTTGAATGTAAAAAAGACACACACTGCTATGGATTGTCAGTTTTTAAGATAACATCTGTTCATTAGGATGCTTAAAATTAAGTATAAATATCTGAATCAAATCTTGCATTCAACAATTTAATAGTGTCTCCAAACGTTTCCACAAGTCTTGTCAAGTCAACTATTAATAGCTATGAATAATCTTTTATGTTCCGTATTGTTATTAGCTGTAACAACACTGATTCTTATTGATGCCGGTAAATATTGATACTTATTACATGTCATTAATGAACGTCTACACAACTTATTACGTTATGATTGTATAATCTATGATTTGATATTTTCTTTTCTTTATTGAATAAGAACTGACAGTTGTTCTAAGGCCTTTGTGGTTCATTTGAATAAAAAATATTAGCTATGTGACTCTCTGTTTTAATTCAATAAAGTTTTTGAATTGTTTAATGAACTGTGAAAATCAAACTTCCTTCATGTCATTAATGAACGTCTACACAACAGTACCGTCTCGGGTCATTGGTTCATTTAAAAATATCATTATAAAGGCGTTTTAGTTTAGATCTTGTTATATCACTCTACTGCGTCTGCAAGAAATTTCTTCATATTGTTTTTTAATTCTTGTTCCTTTATTTCTTTAAACCATGTTGTTTCACAAAATCAAATGCTGTAAAAAGTTCTTAAGAGTGTTATATGCGATCAATTAAAAGTTATAAATGAGCAATCAAGTGCTATACAAGACCAATTATCGACAATATTTAGAATGATAAATATCAAAATGATTATTTCAGATTGCTCAACTTATCCTGCAGTTAAAAATGCATATTTGAACAAAGACGACCAATGTGATGATACTTCAATTACGTGTAGAAGATTTTTCAAAATGAAACAAATGGCAAAATGTGAAGATGGAGAGTGGCAATATCAAGAACCAGTGTGTGAACCTCTAGGTATGATAGTTAAAATTTCTTCTAAAATTTGTGGCATAAGGTATCGTGTTTTAATTATGGTATAAATACAATTAAATAACCTGCTGTGTCTAAATATTACAATTCATTCTTTGTCCCTGAAAACTAGGTTTGTTGGTAGATGACAAGTTAACGTTCGCTTCCAGCTAACTGATGTCAAAGAATAGGTAGTTGTTGGTAGATGACGAGTTAGCGTGAACTTCCAGCTAACTGATACCACAGACTAGGTAGTTGTTGGTAGATGACAAGTTAGCGTGAACTTCCAGCTAACTGATACCACAGAGTAGGTAGATGTTGGTAGATGACAAGTTAGCGTCAACTTCCAGCTAACTGATACCACAGACTAGGTAGTTGTTGGTAGATGACAAGTTAGCGTCAACTTCCAGCTAACTGATACCACAGACTAGGTAGTTGTTGGTAGATGACAAGTTAGCGTCAACTTCCAGCTAACTGATACCACAGACTAGGTAGTTGTTGGTAGATGACAAGTTAGCGTCAACTTCCAGCTAACTGATACCACAGACTAGGTAGTTGTTGGTAGATGACAAGTTAGCGTCAACTTCCAGCTAACTGATACCACAGACTAGGTAGATGACAAGTTAGTGTCCACATCCAGCTACCTGATATCACAGACTAGGTTGTTGTTAGTAGGTGACAAGTTAACGTTCGCTTCCGGTGGATGCTGATATCACAGACTAGCTAGTTGTTGGTAGATGTCCAGTTAACGCCCGCTTCCAGCTAACTGATATCACAGACTAAGCCTTTGTTAGTAGTATGGTTCAAATGGGAAGATTCTTTGCTGGTGGTTTGGTAGTTGATAAATCTGAGATCTAGCCGGGTCGTTGTGATCGTGGTAATTATTGAGAGTTCGGTACTATTTTCATATTTTTGATCTTTAAACGACTCCATATGGTTGTAATAACTTTGTTTAAACGTGATTTCAGTCAGTCCCATAAGTTTTACGTTCATTAGCCTCAGTGTTTGTGACGTCTGCCTTGTATATTATAAGTTTGACTTTTGTTCCTAAAGTGACACGGTTTAGATACCTGGTTCCCAAAATGGAGTGTTTTCACCCACAGGGGTGTGGGACTAGGGTGTCAGGGGTGTGGCCAACTGGTGTAGGAGAAGAATTTATTTGGAATATTCACATGCTGCAATTTCTCCAGAGGAGTGAAATCTGAAAAAGATTGGGACCCACTTCTTGTAAGAATTATTACAGTGTATAAGATTGACTATATTAAGATGGTGCCGACAGCCAACTAGTAGGTCTATATCAAAACTGCAAATACATATCGAATAATTGGAGCCTTTTCTGTAGTCAGAATACTTAAATTTGGAGAAAAGCAAAATATCGATTAATTTTGTTGACTTTGATAAAAATTAAGCTTCATATCATAAAATACCTGTTTTGATTATTCTAAGACTAGAATTAATCTCATTTGTACATGTATTACATTAACTAAATTCAGGGCACGAAGGTTTTTACCATGATAACAACCAAAGGACAATATGTCCAATAGCTACCAACCCTGATTAACTGTAAATATATTGAACTATACCTTGCCTTTACCACCCCTGATTAGTTGTAACCATGTTGAATAACACCTTGCCTTAAAGAAATTTCTTTATTCGTATTTCAGAATGTGATTATGTATACGTGTATACAGAGAAAACATATGTAAAAAATATAATCATAGAAGTTAAAAAAAGAACTAAACAAGAATGCAACGAACGCTGCAATAACAATACCCAATGTACCAGTTCTATACTAGATAGTGATGGAGAGTGTTTTCTATATAAAAAACCAATCGTCGCCACTTTTTATAATGTAGATCAAAGCTATTGTATCACGAAATGTTCAGAGATGAATGAATGTCTACTGTTGAATTATATTAGTCCCAGTAAAGTATGTTATTTGTACAACGTAACTCGGGACGACCTAACTGATATGGATATTTCAAATTACGATGGATATATCATGGCAGAAAAATTCTGTCAATAATTATAACATGTTTACTCTATTATATCATGTTCATCATGATATAACTCTATTATAACATGTTTATCATGATATAACTCTATTATAACATGTTTATCATGATATAACTCTATTATAACATGTTAATCATGATATAACTCTATTATAACATGTTTATCATGATATAACTCTATTATAACATGTTTATCATGATATAACTCTATTATAACATGTTTATCATGATATAACTCTATTATAACATGTTTATCATGATATAACTCTATTGTAACATGTTTATCATGATATAACTCTATTATAACATGTTTATCATGATATAACTCTATTATAACATGTTTATCATTATATAACTCTATTATAACATGTTTATCATGATATAACTCTATTATAACATGCTTATCATGATATAACTCTATCATAACATGTTTATCATGATATAACTCTATTATAACATGTTTATCATGATATAACTCTATTATAACATGTTTATCATGATATAACTGTATTGTAACATGTTTATCATGATATAACTGTATTGTAACATGTTTATCATGATATAACTCTATTATAACATGTTTATCATGATATAACTCTATTATAACATGTTCATCATGATATAACTCTATTATAACATGTTTATCATGATATAACTCTATTATAACATGTTTATCATGATTTAACTCTATTATAACATGTCTATCATAATATAACTCTATTATAACATGTTTATCATTATATAACTCTATTATAACATGTTTATCATGATATAACTCTATTATAACATGTTAATCATGATATAACTCTATTATAACATGTTTGTCATGATATAACTCTATTATAACATGTTAATCATGATATAACTCTATTATAACATGTAAATCATGATATAACTCTAATATAACATGTTTATCATGATATAACTCTATTATAACATGTTTATCATGATATAACTCTATTATAACATGTCTATCATAATATAACTCTATTATAACATGTTTATCATGATATAACTCTATTATAACATGTTTATCATGATATAACTCTAAAATAACATGTTTATCGTGATATAACTCTATTATAACATGTTTATCATGATATAACTTTATTAAAACTGTAAGCATAATTTAAATGTTATTTTTATTGCATGATGGTTTGTTGTTGAAACGACAATTTCATCCCCCCGTCCCCCCTTAACTTTTGGCGTCATATTTGTGCCTCCCTAACATTTGACTGACTGTTATTTTTGGGGCCATTTCGGTTAAGTGCCAATATGATTATAATAACTGCATTAGTCTTAATTATATGAGAGCGAAGCTCTCTATAATGGTAACACATACATATACATCAATTCGTTTCAGAAAATTTATGCCCCACGGGTAGTCAAAAAAAAGTGAGAAAAAAGATGGCGGATCATGGGGGCCGCCATGTTTGTTGACAACTAGATCGCAGTCAATCGGGGTAGTTTCGGGGTGAATAATCTGGAATTCTTTCAATAAATTAAGACAATTGTTTCAAGCACAGAAAGGGATGTTTTGTACCAACTTAACAACCCTTAAGTTTTATTTTTCCTGGATATTCTATGCGTCATAAGGAATAAAATGACAGCTTTGACCTAATTTCCCAAGACTTTCTCCCAAGCAATGATGGCGGCTTTGTTGACATCATACGTCACGTTAAAATGACGTTATAGATGAATTACTTTAACACCTTATAGAAATTTCTCTAGATACCTTATAAAAGACTGTCTACAGACCTTATATTCATAGAAGATTACCTTCACACATATAATCAGAAGACAAAGTAGTTTGCATTACATACAGATCAAATTGAATTTATTTTACTTAATTATTATTTTATTTTTATCAAATAACCTGCGCTCTTATTCAAGGCCATGCCTTCATTCATATTAGTGGCTTATTTACGTGTCATACACAAAATACAAATTTATACAGTTAGAATACACAAAATAAAAATTAAAATATTGCATTAAATCTCTCTGTGTCTTTCGTTTCATAATCATATTAATTGCGATATTATTCAGGTGACATTTTATGTATTTGAGTACATTTAGGTATTAAGGATATCCCAACCATTACAGGGGGGGTAACTCTCATTGGTGTGTGAATAAAGATGGCCAACCTTCGAAATGTAGGTCGCCAAGGTTTCTGTATATTTCGCTGTATCAAAGAGAATCGAACGACAAGATTTACAAGGTAAAGACATATTAGATATTACTACGTGTAGGAGTAAAATCATGGAGACTGATTGGAGTAGTATGTTCGGCATTTATCTCTATTTTAGTTTGACAGTTTTGACCTAGTTTTCTACTTTCGATTTATGAATTATGTAAAGGTGAAAACGGAGAAAGAAAAGTTCGATGACCAGTCAGTAACCTACTTCTATATAGAAATGGATGAATGAAACTTATCAAATACGCACTTCTCTCCAAATACTAGCTGTAGATTTTAAATTACACTCTCACTACCATACATTGAGCTTTATTTGAATCGAATTTTTCCTCTCATTTCATAATTATTCAAATAAAATTTCAACTGTATCATACAGTGTATGCCATTGGTCTCAGAATGTCTTTAAGACCATAGAAATTTAAGGTTCAGTGATTTTACATTTAAAATAGACACACTTCCCTCCCAGAAAATTCATGTAAAAATGACCTACTTTTTGATCAGAAAATTCCCCTCTGTAAAATCATGTTTATAAATAATATATTTTCCAGTGGTTGACATTTTCATCAACCCAAAAATAATGTAAGACTCAGTAGTATTGAAATTGTTTGCCAAATTTCAATTCAGAAAACAGTGTAGTCACGAGAGAAGAAAAAACTCTTGTTCCGTTTTTAAATTTCAAGTATGGCAACCACTTTAGTTTGGGTAAACTGTTTTGTCAGATTACTAACAAAATATATCCAAACAGCGTAAAGCCCTTCAAATAATTAGCTTTAACATACAGACCTAAAAATTAAATTCAATCCCGCCACCCCCCTGTCATTCAGTCTGCACCATCAGTATTTTTTAGTCCTGAATTAACATGATAATTTATTGCAGATTGTCGTGTATATACAGTGATATACCGTCTTTGATAGATACCAACTATCACCAACATGTTCACAATGTACAGAATAGAAGTTTTCTACGTCTACCAAAAATTCTACCTCAAGTACCCTCAACCAGTAAACGTAAAGAATATTCAGAACGTCGAATATTAGGGTGTGTATGAATTATTACCTTATTATCTCTCCTGCCTTCAATCCTTTTCTGCTCTAGTCAGACATGACTGGTAAATACAGTGAAATCAACAGTCTAGAGCTCTAGTCAGACTGGTAAATGCAACCAAATCAACATTCCAAAACTTTAGTCAGACTTGTAAAGATAGTGAAATCAACAGTCTAGAGCTCTAGTCAGACATGACTGGTTAATACAGTCAAATCAACAGTCTAGAGCTCTAGCCAGACATGACTGGTAAATACAGTAAGATCAACAGTCTAGAGCTCTAGTCAGACATGACTGGTAAATACAGTGAAATCAATAGTCTAGAGCTCTAGTCAGACTGGTAAATGCAACCAAATCAACATTCCAAAACTTTAGTCAGACTTGTAAATATAGTGAAATCGACAGTGTAGAGCTCTAGTCAGACATGACTGGTAAATACAGTTAAATCAACAGCCTAGAGCTCTAGTCAGACATGACTGGTAAATACAGTTAAATCAACAGCCCAGAGCTTTAGTCAGACATGACTGGTAAATACAGTTAGATAAACAGTCTAGAGCTCTAGTCAGACATGACTGGTAAATACAGTCAAATCAACAGTCTAGAGCTCTATTCAGACATGACTGGTAAATACAGTCAAATCAACAGTTTAGAGCTCTAGTCAGACAGTTTAGAGCTCTAGTCAGACATGACTGGTAAATACAGTCAAATCAACAGTCTAGAGCTCTAGTCAGACATGACTAGTAGATACAGTCAAATCATCAGTCGAGCTCTAGTCAGACATGACTGGTAAATACAGTCAAATCAACAGTCTAGAGCTTTAGTCAGACATGACTGGTAAATACAGCCAAATCAACAGTCTAGAGCTTTAGTCTGACATGACTGGTAAATACAGTCTAGAGCTTTAGTCAGACATGACTGGTAAATACAGTCTAGAGCTTTAGTCAGACATGACTGGTATATACAATCAAATCAACAGTCTAGAGCTTTAGTCTGACATGACTGGTAAATACAGTCTAGAGCTTTAGTCAGACATGACTGGTAAATACAGTGAAATCAACAGTCTAGAGCTCTAGTCAGACTGGTAAATGCAACCAAATCAACATTCCAAAACTTTAGTCAGACTTGTAAATATAGTGAAATCAACAGTGTAGAGCTCTAGTCAGACATGACTGGTAAATACAGTTAAATCAACAGCCTAGAGCTCTAGTCAGACATGACTGGTAAATACAGTTAAATTAACAGTCTAGAGCTCTAGTCAGACATGACTGGTAAATACAGTCAAATCAACAGTCTAGAGCTCTAGTCAGGCATGACTGGTAAATACAGTCAAATCAACAGTCTAGAGCTCTAGTCAGACATGACTGGTAAATACAGTTAAATCAACAGTCTAGAGCTTTAGTCTGACAGTGTCTGTCAGGAATGACTGGTAACTACAGCCAAATAAATAGTCTAGCTAGTCAGGCATGACTGGTAAATAGGGTCAAATCAGCATCCCTCTCTCTATCTGATGTTTGTTTAATATGTATTTCAGATATTCAATGGATCAGATGTATGAAATAGTGGCTGATGTAGAGAAATATCCTGAGTTTGTCCCATGGTGCACCAGATCCACTGTTACTCACAGACGACCTGGTCATTGTAAAGCTAAATTAGAAATAGGTTTTCCTCCACTTGTAGAACGATATACCTCAGCTATCACATTAGCTAAACCCAATCTAGTTAGGGTAAGATCATCTTCATAATATCAAGCTATTACAAACTACATCTTTACAATGTCAAGCTATTACAAACTACATCTTTACAATGTCAAGCTATTACAAACTACATCTTCACAATGTGAAGCTATTACTAACTACATCTTCACAATGTCAAGCCATTACAAACTACATCTTCACAATGTCAAGCTATTACTAACTACATCTTCACAATGTCAAGCTGTTACAAACTACATCTTCACAATGTCAAGCTATTACTAACTACATCTTCACAATGTCAAGCTGTTACAAACTACATCTTCACAATGTCAAGCTATTACAAACTACATCTTTACAATGTCAAGCTATTACAAACTATATCTTCACAATGTCAAGCTATTACAAACTTCATCTTCACAATGTCAAACTATTGCTAACCTTCATAATACACCTTGACATCATTAAATATTTTTCTTGTGTCTCAAAAATTTGATTGAGTGTCTAAAATACCATTGGGACTGGTTGAATTAAGTCCACTGTTAATGTCGTTAGGGCTGGGTTAAGTAATCAACATAATTGATAATTGATTATATGTCAGAGTTACATTGTCTTGACTGTACCTGTTTCTCAATTAAAATATAATGTGTCCATTATATAATTCTGATTGGTTGCCAAACATTAATATGTCATATGACATCATATATCATCATCCTACAGGTAACAAGTACAGCATCAATCTCAATTTGGTAATGGATACCCAGCCCTATGCTGTTACAGCAGTTAATTTTTATTTTTCAGTCTGAGTGTACAGAAGGTAAAATATTTAACCATTTATTCACAGAATGGAAGTTTAGTCCAGGCATGCACGATAATCCTAAAACTTGTACCTTAGATTTCTCAGTAAGTTTATATTAGTAATTTGTATTTATTGATAGTGAACAGAGTTAGTGACACAGAGAATTTGACAGCACATCAACCAGGATATATTGGGTTCAAGTCTAGCAAGGGCTTAAATATGAGTTTCTTTATATATTTGTGTCAAATTAAGCAAACTATTTGATTAATTGGTGTTTCTAATGAATTATCATGTGCCGGTATTCTTAATCATATCATTATGTTCTTATTGCATATAATTAAGAGTTTTAACCAATCATAAATGTACATGTATGTACAGTCTGGATAAACAAAAAAGACTTTTTGACCTTTCTTGATCGGTCACTCAAAGGAATTTTTAGGGTAATTCTCTTATAATTTAGCTAATTATGAATTAATTATGGACATGTGAGACAAACTGGTATTTTTCCAAGTCCTTAGAACACCTCTACTTTCTATTCATATAAGTATTATCATTTTCATTTTCATTAATGAAAATAAGGGAACCCATCTTTAATTTGATCTTATCAGTGGTGGTGGTACAATGTTTTTAAATGCATCTAAAGGATTTATATTATAACAATAGGAGGTCTTGTGAACATGAAACTACGTATGGTTCTTACATGGAAATAACACCATTGTGAATCTCTAACTCAACTTAATAAGTCGAATTTTTAAAAGGACTATAATATTTGAAAAATGCCTTCAAATTACATTTCTAAACCTTTAATTGTGATTTGAAGGCATTGTTGAAATATTATAGCCTCTTAAAAATTTGATGAATTAACTCGAGGCTAACTTGAATCTCTCCCAACCCAACACTTCTCAACACTCTATATACTATATCTCTCTACTGACCACATACACTCACTGCTTATGTCCAAATTAGGCTGACCGGCGGAGAGTATATATCAAGTAACTAATCTGATATTAATAGTTATTAATGCTGACCGGATCAGGTGTTATTTCCTTGAAAGAACCATACATAGTTTCTTATGATCTTGTGTAGTTTGTACTGTAACATTAAAGATCCCCCGACAGTTGGAAATCGATAATGAGCAGGCTAATACCGCTGTCCTGGTAAACTTTCCCTCATTGAACACTGCGAGGCATTGCCCGTCTTCAGTATCCCAATTCCGTGCATTGAAGTAAGAAATAAAACATTGTTTTATTCGTTGCAATATTTTTCAGGTCAGTTTTGAATTTCGTTCAGTGCTCCATTCGCGACTGGCTCATTTGTTTTTTGATGAAGTTGTTAAAACTATGGTGAATTCCTTTTTGAAACGAGCCCAAGGTTTACACGGACCAGAGTCAATCGCCAGACAGAAAGTAAAAGTTCTAGCCTACAATTCTTGATGAAGAGTGAAACATTTTAATTTCAATTTCTTTGTTTTTATTGTCAGGCGTAAAATTGTATGATTTTAATGTGGATGTTGATTTGACTGTATTTACCAGTCATGTCTAACGAGAGCTCTAGACTGTTAATTTGACTGTATTTACCAGTCATGTCTGACTAGTGCTCTAGACTGTTGATTTGACTGTATTTACCAGCCATGTATGACTAGAGCTATAGACTGTTGATTTGGCTGTATTTACCAGTCATGTCTGACTAGAGCTATAGACTGTTGATTTGGCTGTATTTACCAGTCATGTCTGACTAGAGTTCTAGACTGTTGATTTGACTGTATTTACCAGTCATGTCTGACTAGAGCTATAGACTGTTGATTTGGCTGTATTTACCAGTCATGTCTGACTAGAGCTCTAGACTGTTGATTTGACTGTATTTACCAGTCATGTCTGACTAGAGCTCTAGACTGTTGATTTGACTGTATTTACCAGTCATGTATGACTAGAGCTCTAAACTGTTGATTTGGCTGTATTTACCAGTCATGTATGACTAGAGCTCTAGACTGTTGATTTGACTGTATTTACCAGCCATGTATGACTAGAGCTCTAGACTGTTGATTTGACTGTATTTACCAGTCATGTCTGACTAGAGCTCTAGACTGTTGATTTGACTGTATTTACCAGCCATGTATGACTAGAGCTCTAGACTGTTGATTTGACTGTATTTACCAGTCATGTATGACTAGAGCTCTAGACCGTTGATTTGACTGTATGTCTGACTGTTTATTGTTATTGTCTAGATATAATTTTGTTCTTTTTCAACCAAAAATTAGAGTTGAAGTAGTGTGGCTGTAAAAATTTGTTAACAACATCCCTGTGTAATTGTTTAATGAACAAGACTGTGATCTAATGGAGTGTGAATGATAATTTTTAATTTAAAATGTCTTTAAATTGTTGTATTGAATTTTGAGTGATTGTCTTTCGTTTTCAATTACCATTTTTATTATTTGGATCAAGTGATTAGTTATTTAGCTTTAGGCTCATCTTTAAAATGCTGTTTTATTTCATATAACAATTGTTATCCAATGTGATTTTTGATGAAGTCCAGTTATTTATTAAATTTTGTATCTAAAACCAAACAATTTAACCTGTATTTAACTGAAAAACTTTCCATCATTAATTCCCCTTACCACACTTTACTTTAAACAAACGTTCTCACTCTCTCAAAGTGTAGACATGACATGTTGTACTTGTCCAATTTAAGTAAAGAAGCAGGCGGAAAAAAGGTCAGTTGTCTGAAGATCACATAGCATGAAACTCTGAGTGTTTTTTTAGGTACTATTTTAATATTTCTAGTTTCGTATCTATGAGTCTTTGATTATATGTTACAGTGAAATAAATATTATTATTATCAAACACAAGTGTCAGTATATATATATATATATCAGTATCTTCTGAAGGGTCATGAAGGCTATTTCCACTGTCCTGGCAAAATTTCCCTCATTGCAAACAGCATGGTGTTTCCTGTCTTCATAAGCTCATTTGGTGTATGTAGAGTTATTGGTATATTTGGATTCCTGGCAACATCAGCTACATTTTGATACCAATTCCATCTCAATAGCTTTCTCCGTTCAGAAGATATAGTCAATTTAATATCCAGTTCTGATACTTCACTGCCAGTGCAACTTAATACCTGATCCCATGTAGGGGGTAACATATCTGAACGGTTATGAGCCAATCCCACTATCAAACTCTTTAGGTAGCAGACCGGTATTACCAGTGGAAATCAGTGAATGGTTAATTTTCTTTTTTAGGGGTTGGGTCCAGCTGCACATTTCCTTAAATTTCGGTTAAATGTCGATTAGTAGGCTTTTAGGCCACGGTTCACCACCTAAAGAAGTCAATCGAATCTCCCCCCCCCCCCCACACCCCCTCTTAGAACCCTATTCTACTGTTCTGTATCTTATTTGACTAATGAAATGAAATTGAGTTTTATATCCTACTGTTCTGTATCTTATTGGACTAATGAAATGAAACAGAGTTTTATATCCTACTGTTCTGTATCTTATTGGACTAATGAAATAAAATAGAGTTTTATATCCTACTGTTCTGAGTCTTATTGTACTAATGAAATGAAATAGAGTTTTATATCCTACTGTTCTGTATCTTATTGGTCTAATGAAATGAAATGGAGTTTTATATCCTACATTTCTGTGTATCTTATAAGGCTGATGTAATTGAACGAATGAAAAAAAAATATTCGCTTCTTTTGAGCTAAAGCAATATTTAAATTGAAAAACCAATTTATTTCATTTGTTTTTATTTGGGAAAGGCGCAGTTGGGGTTTTTCAAACAGTTGGCCCAATAGGCTTGTTGTTTTTTAACATAGTTTTCATCATGACAAGTGGATGGCAGACAGCACATGCCGGTCATTGGACGATAACACTTCAATCCTAGAAATACAATATATTTTAATATAAACTATTTATTTCTAGATCTTCTTCAAACAGGGATGGCACACAACGGATTTCTATTACAGTTAGCCCAAAAGGCTTGTTGTTGTTTCACGTAGGCTTCGTCATGGCAAGTCCTTGGCAATTGGATGCCTGCCATAGGCTGGTAACATTGTAGGCCTAAAATTAAATAGCCCTCGATAGAATTGTGTATTTTATTCAGTCTAATTAAAATTAGACCAAACTTTCGTTTAGGTTTTTTTTCCTAGCTTTTATTTTTCATTATCCACTTCAGTAAGACTTTGTTCGCGTCACAAAATCCCTGAGTTGGAAAGGGCAGACATTTGGTTGCCTAGCCATGTCTTTAGACTCCAACTGAAGTGACTAATTTAAAAGCTAATAAAAAAACAGAATGAAAGTCAGCTCTAATCAGTAGCTTACAGTGAACCCAATAGACTGAATGTTCCCAAAAACCTTGCCGTGGCATGGGGATACTGGGTCGATAACATTTTAAATCTATAATACCATAAATTTAATATTTAACGTGGAAAATGACATTTTGGATTTTGACGACAAGCGGTCCAGTAGGCTTGTCGTTCTTTCACGTAGGCTTCGTCGTGGCAGGTGCGTGGCAAGGGTATACCTGCCATGGGCCGATAACATGTTAAACCTAAAAATAAAGCTCGAATTTAATATTTAATGTGGAAAATGGCATTTCGGATTTTGATGACAAGTTGCCCAGTAGGCCTGTCGTTCTTTCACGTAGGCTTCGTCGTGGCAGGTGCGTGGCAAGGGTATACCTGCCACGGGACGATAACAAGTTAAACCTAAAAATAAAGCTCGGATTTAAAATTTAATGTGGAAAATGGCATTTCGGATTTTGATGACAAGTTGCCCAGTAGGCTTGTCGTTCTTTTACGTAGGCTTCGTCGTGGCAGGTGCGTGGTAAGCAACATCTACCCGACATTGGTCGATAACATGTTAAACCTGAAATTATACTGGCATTTGAACGAGTTTGTTGACGCTTCGTAAAACAAAATGAAAAAGAAATAGATTAAACTTAAAGGGATTGTAAAGAGGTTTTCTAAACTTTCGTATCTATCAGTGACATTGATAGCATTTGCACCCTTCCAATTTTCAGTCTGTTATTCTGTTATTGTTTAGAAAAAACTTACCGGTATCACAGTCGCAGGCTGAATCACAAAGTTCCCCTTTCTGAGCTTTACCAACAGTACAGGTTCCTTTCTGACCTCCTAACATATGGATAAAGCCTGCAATAAAATATAATTTTACAGTGTTACAAGATGTAAACGAGAATAATTGTTTTGTTTTACCAGCTGATTGAGCTTATAGAGAATAATGGCTACAAGATATAATTTTGAGGTTTATATAAGCTATATTTCTCATTTAAATCAGACTTCTGGATCTCCGGCAATTCTTTGTTAAGCAATTATGTGGACAACCACCTCGAAAAAGACACAACGTTGAATGTTCACAACATCTTCCATTTGCGAATACAACAGAGTAACAGGCCTGTTCATGACGTGAAAGCTAGCCCAGGTTACACCCTTAAATAACAATTGTCCTTACCCCCAATTTGGGTGGAAATAACTCTCTGTCTTTCATCTCGACAACAAGAACCTTTACCACAATCATATGATGTTTTACCAGGTGGACACAGTCGATGCTGACTAAAAGGGAGAAATG
>NW_008708376.1:150437-152302 GCF_000327385.1 Lottia gigantea
GGACAACAAACCCATCTTTCCTGGACAACAAACCCGNTTTTTTCTTACAACAAGTCCATCTTTCCTGGACAACAATCCCATCTTTCCTGACAACAAACCCGATTTTTCTGACAACAAACCCATCTTTCTTACAACAAACCCATCCTTCCTGGACAACAACCCATCTTCCTGACGACAAATCCATCTTTCTTACAACAACCCATCTTTCTTACAACAAACCCACCTTTCTTACAACAAATCCATCTTTCTTACAACAAACCCATCTTTCTTACAACAAACCCATCTTTCCTGACAACAAACCCGTTTTTTCTTACAACAAACTTATCTTTCCTGACAACAAACCCGTTTTTTCATACAACAAGTCCATCTTTCTTACAACAAACCCATCTTTCCTGACAACAAACCCGTTTTTTCTTACAACAAGTCCATCTTTCCTGACAACAATCCCATCTTTCCTGACAACAAACCCGATTTTTCTGACAACAAATCCATCTTTCCTGACAACAAACCCATTTTTCCTGACAACAAACCCATTTTTACTGACAACAAACCTATCTTTCCTGACAACAAACCCGTTTTTTCTTACAACAAATCCATCTTTCTTACAACAAACCCATCTTTCCTGACACAAACCCATCTTCCTTACAACCCAACACATTTTTAATATATGACCCCACCCCCATCATTTTCAAAAGTGAAAAAGACTTGATTAAGGTCGTGAATCTATTGTTTAAGGTGAATTGTGCTCAGTGTAGTACAATGGAGGTTTGAACTCACAAACTAAAACTATTGTTTCAACATCTGTTTCAAGGTGATTTTTCGTCAGTGAAGAAGTTTCAAGATTAGATGTGTTCGATTTGTCTACTATTTAAGCTAGCTACTACAGGGAAAAGAACGATCAATCGAACTCTGTTGTTTCAAAATCCCAACTTGAGTGTGAGCTGAAATCATGGACGAAGAAAATGAAATGCTACCGTATGTAACCAAAGAGCTCATTGTTGTATGTGGAGGTTGAAGGCTAAAGTACCTCACCTGTTCTGCTGGTAGAGACTTTCACCATTATAAGGTATATTATCGTTACTTATTTTGGTTTTTAATCATTGACAAACGCATGGGAGCCGTGGTAGCTCGGTGAGTTAGATGTTTGCTCGCTGGGGTTCAATCCCGGCATAGGTCAAGATGATACCTTCGAATTTTCAACCCGGTTTCTCTCTGTCAGTGATTTAGGTAAGGGGGGGCTGACATAGAAAAAGCGTCTAGTTGTTCGGATGGGACAATAAACCGAGTCCCTATGTGCTACAGGCTGCGCACGTTAAAGATACCTCGACAGTTGGAAATCGAAAATGAGCAGGCTAATGTCCATGAATCATCCTTGGCTTTCCTGTCTGGCAAAGTCACTATGGATAGAAGATTAGCATGTCATAGTTTAAAATCTTTGAATATGCGTATATTGGTATGTCTTGTATTTTTGTATATTCCTGATTTGTACATTGTATAGTTATTACAATTGTGATGTTATTCAGTCTCTATACAACCCCACAAGCAGGTAAGAGGACACCTCCCCTCCCCTCCAACCCAACCTCATTAACTCTTGGCAAAACGCATATAAAAGAGAGCATAAAATATCCAAGTGGAAATTACATGAAGACTATTTACATAATATTTAAGACCAAAATCAACCCCAGAAAATGGCGAATTTGTCTCTTTCAGCTTGTCCTAAGAAATTTCTCTTACTTTAAACCAAAACTGAACTGAAAATTCGCTGAACTTTTCAACCTGAAAGCTGAAAAATTGGCCTGGGGAACATTGGTTTCCTGGGAATGAAATTTTTTTTTTTTTTGTATATACAACAATAAAAGAGTTGA
>NW_008708376.1:152352-156880 GCF_000327385.1 Lottia gigantea
CGTATTTCTATCTTCGGTTTTTTACTGCAAATGTCTGAGAAAATAGCCTGATTGAATAGAAAGACATAAATAATAATCGTCCAAAATCTTCTGTCTACACTATCCCCCCAAAATTTCTAAATTATCCCCTGGGGGTTGAAATCACTATGCTAAATACTTACCGATGAAAAAGCTAAAACTAGCAGTAAACCCTTCATTTCTAGAGTAGAGACCTGTTGAAGTAACTAAAACTGATTTCTGTAGGTTCGCTTATAAATGATTCAAGATAAGGAGAGAACTAGAGTGAAACGAAGCAAGATGTCTTACTTTGATAAGAAATCCCGACCAGATAAGTCGACTAAAATCACGATCTATATTTCACAATGGCCTCTATGGTTGTTTTAAATTTTACTTCCTGTAGAAACAAGAGGAAACGTTATTGACGTAATTTATGACGCAATAATCAATCAAGGCAAGCTGATTGGTTAATTTCGCATTTCCTTTTAATGCAGGTGTTTAAAATACGCATCACTTTTTCACACCAAGTTGAGTGATGTATCGATGTTAGTGTAAGTGTTAAGCCATAGGTGTGGTGTACGGTGCGCAATAATCGATACAAACGAAAAAAAGAACACACGAGGTAGAAGTCAGTATACGGTGCAAACAACTCGTTTATTTTATTTTCTACTGTATTAATAACCTCATACCGTACACCGCACTGACACCGTACCTGGTCTATTAGCACCTTACGCGATACACACCAACTATGAATGATTTAACTTCAAGAGAGCTGCCTTGACACATATACACTAATACAATCGATTGTGGGCTGTGACCATGGCCCCAGAAAAGAGACTGACCCGCACCCCACCCCCTCACCTTTTTTTCAATTTACATAGTAAAAGAATGGTCTGTGGACCCGCAGGATCAATTTGTTCGGACCCCTCATCTACTGTTTCCTAGAAACTGATTGTGGGCTTCCAGTGTTCTCACTCGGTTTCCCCCTGTCAGTGATGCAGGTAAGAGGGGCTGACATGGAAAAAGCGTCTAGTCGTTCGGATGGGACAATAAACCGAGGCCCCGTGTGCTACAGGCTGTGCACGTTAAAGATCCCTCGACAGTTGGAAATCGAAAAAGAGCAGGCTAATGCCGCTGTCCTGGCAAAATTTCCCTCGTCGCAACCTGCATGGCGTTGCCCGTCTTCATTAGCCCACATGGTGCAGAAAAGTGGGACGTAAAACTCCATTCATTTCATTTCATTTTCAGTGTTCTCACTAATACCAATAATCACACATATACCCACACGATCTTTGATATCGGGCGGCGGGTAGGTGTAAACATGCCATTATAAAATGGTGTTTCTGTGATTGTAAATCGAGCGTCATTCACCTGTCATACCATTTCAAAGTTGGTGTCTCTAATCCATATTATCGTGACACCAACCCGAAAAACACCATAGAAATGAGAAATCAAAGTCTTCGAAAATGTCATGTTCAGCTAGCTAGCTGACCGTAACACGATAGCAGTGAACCACCGTTGATCTAAACTATCGTGTCCAGCTAGCTAGTAGATTGTGACACGATAGCAGTGAGCCACCATTGATCTAAACTACCGTGTCCAACTAGCTAGTAGATTGTAACACGATAACAGTGAGCCACCATTGATCTAAACTATCGTGTTCAACTAGCTAGCAGATTGTGACACGATAACAGTGAGCCACCATTGATCTAAACTATCCTGTTCACCTAGCTAGTAGATTGTAACACGATAGCACTGAGCCACCATTGATCTAGACTATCGTGTCCAACTAGCTAGCAGATTGTAACACAATAGCAGTGAGCCACCATTGATCTTAAATATCGTGTCCAACTAGCTAGTAGATTGTAACACGATAGCAGTGAGTCACCATTGATCTAAACTATTCTGTTCACCTAGCTAGTAGATTGTAACACGATAGCAGTAGGCCACCATTGATCTAAACTATCGTGTCCAGCTAGCAGTTAGTAGATTGTGACACTATTTTCATATTGAGAATTGTATTACTCTGTTGTTGTTTATAAAATTTGAATCCAGCTAAACACCATCAATCAAAAACTCCATTTTATTCATTATTACGGGTATTCCTTTCTAGTTTGGTAGATGACAATACGGGTTTTTCTTACACTGTGCTATCTCGGCCTGAATGTACGCCTGGTCATGGCAAGTTTTAGGGGGGTAAATTGGGTTGTGTAGCTTCCCACATGTCAAGCCTATAAATAACAATAAAAACTCTGATATATATCAATATAGTTTCTTAGTCCGAAGCACCTGTCTCTATTTTAGTCTCTGATAGCTGTTTTGAAAGTAATTGATTATTCCAGTCGATAACTGTCAAAATATCTATCAGAGATTGGAATAGAGGCACATGTTTCGGACTAATTTGTGATAGGACGATTTAACTGTGTTCTGATTCTGTTACTACATTATTTCCCTTATTCTATTAATCTTCCAAAGAATCATGACCATTATTGAGTGTTGTAGATATCCAAATACAAAACAGTCAATTCACAACTAACGTGTTCACCTAACTCGTAAATGATTCAATGACAGTTTTTTTTGTGTTATTTGTTTGTGTGGTCAGAAACGGACTGGAGGTTACGAAAATATAGCTACATATTGTTTGATACAATGACATTTTTCTGGAATGGAACTAGACTGTTTTCTGTAGTCAGAATGGGACTAGAACATACCAAACTATCGTGTCTAACTAGCTAGCAGATTGCTTGGTACAATGACAGTTTTCTGTAGTCAGAATGAGACTAGAGCATATCAAACTATCGTGTCTAACTAGCTAGCAGATTGCTTGGTACAATGACAGTTTTCTGTAGTCAGAATGAGACTAGAACATACCAAACTATCGTGTCTAACTAGCTAGCAGATTGCTTGGTACAATGACAGTTTTCTGTAGTCAGAATGAGACTAGAGCATACCAAAGTATCGTGTCTAACTAGCTAGTGGATTGATTGGTACAATGACAGTTTTCTGTGGTCAGAATGAGACTAGAGTATACCAAGCTATCGTGTCTAACTAGCTAGCAGATTGATTGATACAATGATAGTTTTCTATGGTCAGAATGAGACTAGATTATACCAAACTATCGTGTCTAACTAGCTAGTTGATTGTTTGGTACAGTAACAGTTTTCTGTGGTCAGAATGAGACTAGATTATACCAAACTATCGTGTCTAACTAGCTAGTTGATTGTTTGGTACAGTAACAGTTTTCTGTGGTCAGAATGAGACTAGATTATACCAAACTATCGTGTCGAACTAGCTAGTGGATTGATTGGTACAATGACAGTTTTCTGTGGTCAGAATGAGACTAGAGCATACCAAACTATAGTGTCTAACTAGCTAGTAGACTGCTTGGTACAATGACAGTTTTCTGAGACTAGAATATACCAAAGTATCGTGTCGAACTAGCTAGTGGATTGATTGGTACAATAGCAGTTTTCTGTGGTCAAAATGAGACTAGAGCATACCAAACTATAGTGTCTAACTAGCTAGTAGACTGCTTGGTACAATGACAGTTTTCTGAGACTAGAATATACCAAACTATCCTGTCTAACTAGCTAGTAGATTGTTTGGTACAATGACAGTTTTCTGCGGTCAGAATGAGACTAGAGCATACCAAACTATAGTGTCTAACTAGCTAGTAGACTGCTTGGTACAATGTCAGTTTTCTGAGACTAGAATATACCAAAGTATCGTGTCGAACTAGCTAGTGGATTGATTGGTACAATGGCAGTTTTCTGTGGTCAAAATGAGACTAGAGCATACCAAACTATAGTGTCTAATTAGCTAGTAGACTGCTTGGTACAATGACAGTTTTCTGAGACTAGAATATACCAAAGTATCGTGTCGAACTAGCTAGTGGATTGATTGGTACAATGACAGTTTTCTATGGTCAGTATGAGACTAGAGCATACCAAACTATAGTGTCTAACTAACTAGTAGACTGCTTGGTACAATGACAGTTTTCTGAGACTAGAATATACCAAACTATCGTGTCTAACTAGCTTATAGATTGTTTGGTACAATGACAGTTTTCTGTGGTCAAAATGAGACTAGAGCATACCAAACTATAGTGTCTAACTAGCTAGTAGACTGCTTGGTACAATGACAGTTTTCTGAGACTAGAATATACCAAAGTATCGTGTCGAACTAGCTAGTGGATTGATTGGTACAATGACAGTTTTCTGTGGTCAGAATGAGACTAGAGCATACCAAACTATAGTGTCTAACTAGCTAGTAGACTGCTTGGTACAATGACAGTTTTCTGAGACTAGAATATACCAAAGTATCGTGTCGAACTAGCTAGTGGATTGATTGGTACAATGACAGTTTTCTGTGGTCAGAATGAGACTAGAGCATACCAAACTATCATGTCTAACTAGCTAGTAGATTGTTTGATACAATGATAGTTTTCTGTAGTCAGAATGGGACTAGAGCATACCGAAGTATCGTGTCGAACTAGCTAGTGGATTGATTGGTACAATGACAGTTTTTCTGT
>NW_008708376.1:156930-178801 GCF_000327385.1 Lottia gigantea
CTAACTTAGGAGTTTTGTACCTGGCTTCATATCAACAGGTAAGGCAAGGGGAAATTTTGGAATTGTTGGGGGTTTATGAGGCGCATTGTAGTCTAGCTTACAAAAGAATATCACAATGTAAGGATTTAACATGGAAGTGGAGTAACGTAATCGATCAGGATTATGGGGTAATAGAATTAAAAAGGTTGAAAACTCCTCGGGTAAGGATACGAATTGGAGTTTTACATCCAACTTTTCCTCATCTGGTGTGTTAAGTAAGGGCAACGGCCTCCTCTTGTTAAAAGTCAACTGTCGAGTGGTTTTAAACTTATACAGGTTGCAACACACAAGACATCTGTTTATTACCTGATCCTAACACCAAGACAATATTAGCAGTATGGTGTTGAAGCCGATATTCAAATTCACTTAAAAAAAAATCTGCAAAATTCGATTTACCAAGAATATATTTTAAAGATCATTACATATGTTGTAGAGTTCACACTGAATCGTTAGAACGACAGAAAATATGCAATATCGGTGTTTGAAGAATCAATTTATTAGAATGTGTTTTAAAGTACTAGCGACTTCACAATGTCAAGCTATTACGACCTTCATCTTATAGTTCAGTAGGTAATATCTAGACATTGTGAAGATGGTATGGAATTAAAATCAGTACAAGTTAAACAATTCAGTCCAATGTATGATCAAATCGGTAGTACTAACTGTAAAGTAGTGGTTTCCTATCAAACTATGGTGTCTAACTAGCTAGTAGACTGCTTGGTACAATGACAGTTTTCTGAGACTAGAACATACCAAAGTATCGTGTCGAACTAGCTAGTGGATTGATTGGTACAATGATAGTTTTCTGTGGTCAGAATGAGACTAGAGCATACCAAACTATCATGTCTAACTAGCTAGTAGATTGTTTGATACAATGATAGTTTTCTGTAGTCAGAATGGGACTAGAGCATACCAAAGTATCGTGTCGAACTAGCTAGTGGATTGATTGGTACAATGACAGTTTTCTGTGGTCAAAATGAGACTAGAGCATATCAAACTATGGTGTCTAACTAGCTAGTAGACTGCTTGGTACAATGACAGTTTTCTGAGACTAGAACATAGCAAACTATCGTGTCTATCTGTCTATTAGATTGCTTGGTATCATGTTTTTCTGTAATACTGATGGAAAGTTCTAAACTATCGTGTGTACTGCAGGACTGTGTATCAAATGTGGAAGAAATCATTACTGTACCTGTATCACATTCGCAATAAGAATCACACAATTCCCCCTTCTGAGCTTTACCAACAACACATGTTCCTGTTTTGTGGGTATTAAAGAAAACAGGAGGTCCTGTAAAATGAATGTCAGGTTTTATAAATTACAAAAAACGTAGCTAATCTCAAATAATTATGTGTATAATCCCAATCAGCGTTCGAAAGCTCAATGATCGTGTTTGAGTCATCTTCACTCTTAACACCAGTCGACCCAGTTGTAAATAGGTACGTATAATCTAGGAATGCCAAGAGGTATTAGCTATGTATTCTATTGACCATTATAAGTAGGGTTGAAATTTTCTCCCCAAACCCAGAAAATGAATTAAGATTAATATTTATAACATAACACTAAGATATAAACATTTTATTGCACTGGCAAACTAGCAGCCTGTAGTCAAGATGGCGGAAGACTGACCACGTGACTATTTGCACGCGATAAGCATACGATGCTATTGCCGAGTTATAAACCACTCCTATACACATAGGATTCAAAGTAAACCAAGTACTAACGATCCAATCCGAACTGCAAGTTCTGCTTCATGAGACTCGGAATATGCATTGGAGAACAACAAGGGGTAAGAGAAGGTAATAGTAAGCCAACCTAGAGGGTAATGTGCATGTTTCCAGGCATAAACTGAAATAGCACGATGTTTGTCATCTCGACAACAAGAACCTTTACCACAAGCATTTGGTGACTGGCAAGTTTTTGTCGCTGATACTACCTGAAATAGACAACAAATATTGTTTCTTTGTTTTTTGGTTTTTTGGTTAACTGTGATAAATGAATAAGAATGTTAAAGATGGGTTTCCTTAATTTTTAGTTTAGAATTAAGCAAACTTCTTGAGACCGTGGTAATACAAGTGAGAGAAATTACGTATTCAAAGCTAAATAGTGTCTAATCCAATTTCTAGGAAATCAAATCCAATCCCTCGTCACGCCCACAAACCGACGTGTAGTGGGCTTAGTTTGATACGTCAAAACCTGTATTCGGGAAACGTTGTCAAGGTATAAGACGATGCGAAGAATATTGTTCCCATAATAATTGTCCTGTGTTTATTATACATAAATATTGCCGGTACAAAAGCATACATACGAGAACAGAAGATGAAATAAAATTAAGATTTATAAGACCCTTGGTTCCCAGCCTTTAAGTAACCCTACGTTAGGCTGACCATACAACTAACATGGCGACGTTGGTCAATGGCAACATCGGCTTTCGAGGGCTGTCGACATGAAGACGTCAACCAACATCGCGACGTCTGTCAATTAGCTATAAATAGACTGACGCCGCCATATTGACGTTCGTCGACGTCGCTATGTTGACGTTCGTCGACGTCGCTATGTTGCCGTTCGTAGACGTCGCTATGTTGACGTTCGTCGACGTCGCTATGTTGACGTTCGTCGACGTCGCTATGTTGACGTTCGTCGACGTCGCTATATTGACGTTTGAAATTACAAATCGCCATATTATATTAACTCGAAGTCTTTCAGGTAATCACTATGATATTGGTTCGTTCTCCAGAGTTTGGGATTAAAAGAAATTTACCTGAAGAGAAAACAGCACCTGAAATATAAAAATATCGAAATGATTAGAAGGATGGTTTATTACAACATTTCTCATCTTGGCTTGAGACACTGTCTTTAATAATATATAAATAATCTTCAGAATTAATGTACAAAAATATAAAAATATTTCTATTTCTTTATATATCTTTTCTACTTATGGCAGAGTCTTAAGAAATGACGAGTCGCTATTTTCAAAAGTCTTGTTATTCTGAAGGAAATTTGCACACTGAAGTTGAATAATACACCAAAGGCTACACGCGAAGGAAACCACTTCCTCGGTCCAAATTTATATAAAACCTACCGCAATACAAGTTAAAGCGAACGTCAAGTTAGCCATATTTGCCAAGTCGTCTCCTGGGTGTAAAATATTATATAATACTATTTATATATAAACAGAGATAAGATAAAAATACAAGGTTCAGTTCCTTAGACAAGCACGATAAGAAGACAAGCGTACCCAGGATTGCATTGACCTTGCTCAGTCGAGTGGCCCGCGTAACTTTACGAATGTAAGAGGACACTGGTCATAGTGGGAGTATTTATTTTGCTACTCCGCCATAATATAAATATAATATATATAAGTAACCAGGGTTGTCATCAAGTTTTTGGTAAAATGAAACACTTTTGATCCATTTTCGAGAGAACAAGGTGTCATTTAATCCATATTTATGATATAGACAATGAAAGTTGAGTGTCTTTACTTGACGAAGTATATTTCAAGGGATTTGGTGATTTGTTTGCAGTTAAAGACTATTTACATATACTCAAGACCCAAAATCAACCACCGGAAATAACGAACCACCATTGACTTTATAGAAGATTGGCACTGTTTAAAATAATATTCTGTTTATCAACAATTATTTTTAAATTCTGACTTTAGATATACTTCATTATTGTCTTTATCTTGTTGCCAATAAACAATAAAAACTACAATGAATAAATTGGACATGAAATTAACTATCACATGTCACAAAGGAGTCAAAAGGGGTCTTTGCTCCCCTTCCTTTATAGGCCCGAAGTCGTCACAATTAGTCGGAGACGTCAGTTATATGATGTTTTCTCAAATTTAGAAAAATTTCCAGAGGCCCTTTCCCCCATGACTCTCTAAGGCCCTCTAAAATTTGGGGGAGGGGCGTTTCAGAGAGTCCACAACTCAGCATCTCTTTCAGAGAGTCCACATAGCTAACAAAGTGTATTTGGTATATAAGTTTGTCAAAAAAAAAAAAATTCTTTCAGCCTTTTTTCCTCAAAAACAATTTTCCACGTGTGCTTTCCTGTTAATGGCTATTTCAATCATATTAGATGCAATTTGTATTGTATTTCATTGCTTGACAATAAGTAGACGTATTCTACCACAGCTGTTTCATTTTATACATATTAAAATACGGTTAATCTGTAACAATTTCCTTCATTGTCTATTTATTCTTGTAACAGCTTGTTTAATACCTAAATTATTGACGGATAATATCTTGTCTTAGCCCACGAAAATAACACCAGTTAGCAGTGATGTTTTTACAACCGGGCCCGGGATGCAAATAGCTAGACCAGCTGAAGACAACTTTAATAGAGCTCTATCAGATTGTTAAGTAAATAATCAGACAACTATATAGATAGCTCTATTGAATATAAACATAAATAGAGCTCTATCGGGTAATAACAGGTAGCTGAGGTTGAGCCCTATTGGCTAGTTACAGATAGCTGAAATAGAGCTCTATCGGCTAAATACAGATAGCATAAATTGAGCTCTATCGGGTAGTAACAGGTAGCTGAAATAGAGCTCTATTTGCTAGTTACAGATAGCTGAAATTGAGCTCTATTGGCTAGTTACAGATAGCTGAAATAGAGCTCTATCGACTAGACACAGATAGCTGAAATAGAGCTCTATCGGCTAGACACAGCTAGCTGAATTCAGCTCTATTGGCTAGTTACAGATAGCTGAAATTGAGCTCTATTGGCTAGTTACAGACAGACACAATTGAGCTCTATTTAATAGTTACAGATAGCTGAAATAGAGCTCTATCGGCTAATAACAGATAGCTGAAATAGACCTCTGTCGGCTAAATACAGATAGCTGAAATAGAGCTCTATTGGCTAGTTACAGATAGCTAAAATAGATCTCTATCGGCTAAATACAGATAGCTGAAATTGAGCTCTATTGGCTAGTTACAGATAGCTGAAATAGAGCTCTATCGGCTAATAACAGACAAACACAATCGGCTGAAGATTTTAATGTGAAGACTTAAAATTGGTTTTAAAACAATGTAGCCCCGTCCCAATCCATTGTATACATGAACGATCAATAAAGACTCTAGAGATTTCTAGCCTCGCCTATCATGTGTCACTGTCCCCCTTCTTTTAACAATTGATACGCATTATTTATAACATACCATTGTTACAATGGTGAGTGTGGCGCCGCCAGGGAATGCCTACTCTTCAGACACTTGATACTATTTTTCATTATGAATTACTTACTCACTTATGACTGATACATGTATATTTCCTCGTATGAAGAGTCCAGTAGCTGCTTCTAATGTATTGCCTATAGGTTATATTTTGATTTCGGGTTTCGTTTTGCATTTTTTCCAAGGAACTGCCAGTTGTGTGGCCATGTATTCTTGAAACGATCTTAGCGCTAGGATGTCCTAGAATCAATGTAGAAGAGAAGAACCTAGGACATCCTAGAGCTAAGATCGTTTCGAGAATAAGGGGCCTGGTCTCTTTGTACCTCAACACCAGTTTCCCTGTTTTACTGTTACTGTTCATTTTAAGTATTTTATATGTGTAGTCCCAGATCGCCAAATAAATATATTAAATTTATTTGTCTAGTTGTAAACTGCTTCATATGTTATTATTTAATTTCGGGTTTCGTTTTTTTCCTTATTTCATGTATTTGGGTGTTTTATTGAACGGCAGCTAAAATCGAAGTTATATGTTCATTATGATTTAGATGTAGTCAGTATTGGAGAATTTGTAAAAGAATGTATAGATTTCTCTTCATTTCACAATAGCCTTCATTCAGTCCTCGACTTCATTCTACTATGTCAGTATTAGGGTTTCAATGTGATCAAGGACTATCCTCATGACGATGTTATAAAGGAGTGATTTTAACAATAAGAAGTGATCGGTTTCCGCTATTCTGTTCTTGTTCTAATAATACAGTTTTTAACCAATTGTGAACATCAGAGAGTAGAAAGTCTACAATACGCTAGGAAAGAGGAAACATACAACGTAGAAAAAGGGTGAAATATAGAAAGTAGAAAATAGAAAAGTATTGTACAACGTTGGGAAAGTATCAAACTACAGTTGCAATTATTGTACAACGGTTAAAAAGTATTAAACTACGGTTGCAATTATTGTACAACGGTTAAAAAGTATTAAACTACGGTTGCAATTATTGTACAACGGTTAAAAAGTATTAAACTACGGTTGCAATTATTGTACAACGGTTAAAAAGTATTAAACTACGGTTGCAATTATTGTACAACGGTTAAAAAGTATTAAACTACGGTTGCAATTATTGTACAACGGTTAAAAAGTATTAAACTACGGTTGCAATTATTGTACAACGGTTAAAAAGTATTAAACTACGGTTGCAATTATTGTACAACGGTTAAAAAGTATTAAACTACGGTTGCAATTATTGTACAACGGTTAAAAAGTATTAAACTACGGTGGAAAGTAGAAAAAATATTAAAGGAGACTTGTAAACTTGTGAATGGTGAAAAAAAATATTGTATACCGTTGAAAAAAAGGTGCACGAAAATAAGCTTGATGATCCAGTGTCACAATGTTGGAAAAGTATAGAGTAATATACATGTTCACGCTTCCAAAACGTGTTTAGGATACTAAATCAATCGTCAATGCAAAGGAATTGAAATTGTAGTTGATTGAAATCCCAAATTATAAGAAACTGATGAACGTAGTGTATGAGATGTACGATAGTAAACTAATGTGTCCACTAGAGTTTTGATATATGTAGTGACAAGACTTGAATAGATTTAAAATGGTTCCTATAATGAAGAACAAGTTGCTAGTTCAGCTGATCATGTCGCTGGTTTTTTTAGTGTGTTTACTCGTCTTGTATAATTACTCTAAACTCAGGAGTTTTGTACCTGCTTCATATCAACAGGTAAGGCAAGGGGAAATTTTGGAATTGTTGGGGGTTTATGAGGCGCATTGTAGTCTAGCTTACAAAAGAATATCACAATGTAAGGATTTAACATGGAAGGAGAGTAACGTAATCGATCAGGATTATGGGGTAATAGAATTAAAAAGGTTGAAAACTCCTCGGGTAAGGATACGAATTGGAGTTTTACATCCAACTTTTCCTCATCTGGTGTGTTAAGTAAGGGCAACGGCCTCCTCTTGTTAAAAGTCAACTGTCGAGTGGTTTTAAACTTATACAGGTTGCAACACACAAGACATCTGTTTATTACCTGATCCTAACACCAAGACAATATTAGCAGTATGGTGTTGAAGCCGATATTCAAAGTCACTTAAAAAAAAATCTGCAAAATTCGATTTACCAAGAATATATTTTAAAGATCATTACATATGTTGTAGAGTTCACACTGAATCGTTAGAACGACAGAAAATATGCAATATCGGTGTTTGAAGAATCAATTTATTAGAATGTGTTTTAAAGTACTAGCGACTTCACAATGTCAAGCTATTACGACCTTCATCTTATAGTTCAGTAGGTAATATCTAGACATTGTGAAGATGGTATGGAATTAAAATCAGTACAAGTTAAACAATTCAGTCCAATGTATGATCAAATCGGTAGTACTAACTGTAAAGTAGTGGTTTCCTCCAAAGATAAGTACCATCAGGTGTTTAGAATAGAATAAGCATGGTCTGCGACACCCGTCACTACTACAATGGTTAAAATCATGAGATACAATCAGATCAATCCATGTTTAACTTAATAACACACTGTTATAAACAGATTGATCTGTCGTACTTAACAAGGAGTTTCAAGAAAATAGCCTTTAGGTAAAAATGCAAGGTATTAGACGTAGTTCGTAATAGCTTGACATCGTGAAGATATATAAGACGCAGTTCGTAATAGCTTGACATCGTGAAGATATATAAGACGCAGTTCGTAATAGCTTGACATCGTGAAGATATATAAGACGCAGTTCGTAATAGCTTGACATCGTGAAGATATATAAGACGCAGTTCGTAATAGCTTGACATCGTGAAGATATATAAGACGCAGTTCGTAATAGCTTGACATCGTGAAGATATATAAGACGCATTTCGTAATAGCTTGACATCGTGAAGATATATTAGACGCAGTTCGTAAGAGCTTGACATCGTGAAGATATATAAGACGCAGTTCGTAATAGCTTGACATCGTGAAGATATATAAGACGCAGTTCGTAATAGATTGACATCGTGAAGATATATAAGACGCAGTTCGTAATAGATTGACATCGTGAAGATATATAAGACGCAGTTTGTAATGGCTTGACATCGTGAAGATGTAAAACACGCAGTTTGTAATGGCTTGACATCGTGAAGATGTAAAACACGCAGTTTGTAATTGCTTGACATTGTGAAGTTAAAATCACAATATGTTACACCAGAACTTATATACAAATACTTGAGAAAAAAAAAATAGTCGATACTTTTCTTTATATTCATTGAATTGGAACAAAATTGATTTAGTTTATTCTTCCACGATTCATTGACCGTTTTTCTCTGAAGAAATACAACATCATTAAATTACTCGACACAACAAAAACTGTTCATATAGAGAGTCCACATAGCTATTATGTATTTTTATGATTTGATATTTAGGTTTGTCAACTTGACACTCTATTCAGAGAGTCCACATAGCTCATAATGTTTATTTGGTAATTAGGTTTGTCAACTCAGCATCTCTTTCAGAGAGTCCACATAGCTCAGTCCCGAAAGCAAGTTTTTCGGGCAAATCTCATAACTAGGTTAGAGATTCGGAATTTACCTGTATATCCTTTGTTTCGTGTTTTTGCCGTTGTCTTAACTAACTGTTGGTATGTATTTCAGATAAGTAATGTTCGCCAGTTTCATCAAGGAATTAATTCTCCATACATCGCAGATAATCAGAGAAACGATAGTGAGAAGCGGAGAGTCTCGAGTAAGTAGGTCTATTATGTAGAGTGTATATATCGAGATAGATTTAAAGTTGTCTATGCACGACCCAGGTTCTAATGAGACTGGTCGGGAATTCACCTGTGACACCGCCATGTAGTACTCTGTGGTTTTCAGCCTTCCCAACGTTAACATTACTAATGTAATCTATTTTACTTCCAGACCACTAGAGATGGAACCCCCACCCTGGGAAATATTGTCCTTCTCCGTTTACAATCTCCGTGTTAGAAACACACAGCCAAAGGGGGAGGGGGGGATAAGGGGGAGAGGGGCAGCCCCGAAAGCAAGTTTTTCGGGCAAAAATCTCATAACAAGGTTAGAGATTCGGCAATCTCAGATATCTCCCCCCCCCCCCCCTCCCACGGGCGTAAATCTGGCTCCGCCACTGACATATACAATTGCCAATGCCTCCGGTTTCTGGCGTGACAATCCTTACAATACAGCCCTAATACGCAAACATCTGGGATACCTCAAGCTTACCATGGGCCTTACTCTCATTTATCGTCTCTTTTGTTAACTTGTGAAACACCGCTCCTGACTACAAACAAAAGGAAAAACATACAACTTATTTATTTTTATTTTATTAATAAGCGTAGTAAATACTTGCTATTGCCGAAGAGTTGTAAACAATATAAATAATCAACATTAACACACAATAAGTAAAATAAATAAATTAATTTTTCAATGCTAGTAACACCTAGTAAATACATTAAGGAAAACGATCAAAATATATAAGTCTATATACAATATGTGCATGTTAGCCCAAATGGCAACTTAGCAGACGTTCAATTTATTCTGTTTTCAGACGACACTGAAGGAAAAGGAAGCAGAAAAGTTCGAGTCTTGTGTTGGATAATGACTCAACCAAAACAAAGTTCGGAGAAAAAATGTCAAGCTATCCGATCAACATGGGGCAAAAGATGTGACGTGCTTCTCTTTTTCAGTTCAAAACATGATTATAATTTCCCTATTATCGGACTCAACGTGTCTGAAGGGCGGAATCATTTAACCGGCAAAACAATAGCAGCTTTTGACTATATTTATAAACATCATTTTAACGACGCTGATTGGTTTATGAAAGCAGACGACGATGCTTACGTCATAGTTGAAAATTTGAAATATTTTTTATCTGGAAAGAATCCAGAAGATCTGGTGTATTACGGTCAAGTGTTTACGCGGTACGTCAAACCGCATGGCTATAATAGTGGCGGAGCGGGATACGTAGTTAGTACAGAAGCCTTAAAACGTTTTGGCCAGCGAAATTCATCACTGTGTCCAACAGACGGTGCAGTCGAGGATATTGATTTTGCTGTCTGTTTAAGCAAGTTACAAGTGTTCGCTGGTGATACGTTTGATGACACTGGGAGGAGTCGTTTTCACGGGTTAAATCCTATCGGGTTACTGTTTACAGCTCCACCGTGGTATTATGGGTATGATTTACACGGTGGGAAACGGGTGAGTCCTCGACATCGTCTTCCTTGATTCACCAAACTCTGTATTCGCGTCAATTTATAGTTCCATGATCGATTTTTAATGGATTGCAAATAGGTTTCTAGACAGTATGTGTGTATCGGGAACACTGAATCAATTTACACCATTCCAATTTTCAATCAGACATCTGTGTTTTGATGACGTCACTAATTGCGAAGGAACTTATGTGATGAAGCATATTTTGCGATTAGTGGCGTCATAAAACACTAAGTTTTAGAGGAATTGCAGGAACCACAGGATACACATAACAAATTTAGAAAACCTCTTTTTAATCAGTTTAACTCCGTGTTTCATATTTCAAATCTAATATTCGGGTGATTGACAGAAACTAATTAGAAACTCGTTTCTGAACAGTCTCCATGACAACATTTGTAGAAACTGTTGGGGGCAAACAAGCATATTTTAGCGGCCGATCGCGGCGAATTTTGAAATCGCTCAAAAATATAGTTCGTTTGCCCGCCGACTTTTTACCTCCGTACGAATCCCCGGCATCAAAAATGTTTAAAAAGACAGTCGCGTCATTTTTCGGGAGTTGATTTGAGTCTTTAATGTTTGTAAATAGTCTTCAGAAGTACTAGAAATATATGGAAATTCTTCAAAAAGACCTCAAATTAGGATTTTAGTATCCCATTTCTCTCTCCTAACCTGTCTCTTTGAACTTTTAACAACTAAAATGATAATTCATGAATTGTTCTTCTTTCAGGGAATATCTCGTCATGCTATTTCATTCCACTACATGAGAGCCCATGACATGTATATAATGGATTTCGCTTTACATCATTTAAAGGCACACGGATACACCTTTCCACCATACAGAGAGAACGATAATGGCGAGGAAAAAAGTCCATATTCTTAAAAAGAGGCGGAAAGCTAATGATTACAAGCGTATGGGACATCCCTTCACCTTCTGAAACAATAACGTCCGAGATCCCCCGCCCCCCATCTCCAAAATGATCATAGTCAATCAGTTGTTACAAACGTCAGAGACGCCCCCCTCCCCACCCCCATCCACTCTTCCAAATGATCACAATTCATCGGCTGTTACAGACGTCAAGACTACCACCTTCCAGGTTCAAATATCGTGATATAGAAAATAAACTCTGTTTAACGTTATGTAGTATCTCGTTCATTGTTTCTGCTTATCAGTATTTGAAAACCGTCACATGAGGCCCAAGATCGAAGACACATTGTCAATTTTTATATTGACAGGGCAAAGTAATCAAAGCAGTTTGGCCATGAAGCAGATTAGTTGGGTTATTCTCAATCAGAAACAGTTATATTTTTGTCTATCAAAACCAAATTGTTGATTTTCCGTTGTTATACATATGATACACAATATGGCGATGTCATTCCCTTATCAAACTCTAGAGTTTACCAACATGAGTGAATATATAGGTGCTGTAACAGGAAAAGTACATAACTCGCATAGCTCTCTAAGAACCAATACATTGCAGGAAGGGGATTCGTGGGCTGAAAGGGGCTGGATTTCTGAATTCTCACCAACCTTCACAAAATGCCATGGAAAATTGCCCTCTCTAGAAAAGTGGTTTGCAGACCAATAGTAACCCCACTAATATAAACGTCTACCTTTTTTCTCCAAAATATTTGTCAGAATGCTCTAAATTCAATTTTTCTAAAATTTTCTTGAGAGAACCCTGTAAGACGTTCTATGAGAGGCTTGCTACTATGACACCATCACAGAGTAGCCAAAATTAGGAATCAGCCTCAATAGTTGTCCCCCCATTGATTCAGTCTGCGCCCTATTTGTACCCCCAGTCTCAGAAGGCTGGCGCCGCCACTGGTTTAACTATTACAAACTTTATGTTATTACCTTAACTGCAATGGATCCTTCTTGTATATCGGAATGCAACGAATTGATTGGATTGTACGCCAGAGAAAACAGCCAATCATAGCACCCAACAAACTGTAAACATCATGTTTCTATTGGACTTTGATTGGTTGTATTTGGTAGCGTACAATCCAATCAAATCGCTACATTTACCAACTTCCGTCTGTAGAAGCTGTCAAGATATAAGGCGAAATTCGCAATAGAATAATATTGTGAAGGTGCCTTATAGCAGGCAATATTACTCAGAAAGCATTGAAGTGATCCGACCCGACCATATCATCGAATTTAATTTGGAAATGATGAGCCGCTCCCGTTATAGTTGAAGTTATTCAATTAATCTTATATTGCAAATTGCATACTTATAATATAGCCTACCGTTCGCGATGGTTTGCGCTCTTTAGTCGGACCGCAGTGCCATTAATGTCTATATGGAATAAGTGGATTATGGTGATAACAAAGATAGACTTTTCGGGTTTGGAAGGCAAACTTAGGGGAAAAGAAAGATAGTAGACCTATGTGGAGTTAGATTGATTAAAATAAAGCTAGGAAATTTTGCTTAAATAACTTAGCCATATTGCAATTGCATTATCTGATTATATACCATCGAGCTGTAATAGTTTTCGACGCTTGTTCGTTTTCTAGAGTAGTCTTCGGCTGTTGAATGAGTTTCTCGGTAATGAAAAGACGCACCTGCCAGATGGCGCCATTGATAGTCTTACCGGAAGTAACTATTGTTATAGTAAACAAATCAAATGAAATTAGAAAAATAAAGAAATAATTGATCGAACCATTGACAACTGTAAGTAAATTATTGTTTTCGTCCATGGCAATTCAAGATCTGTTTATTTTCCAGCAGCTATTATTGAGCAGTAGACGATAGCCGCAGGGAACGATTCTATTATATAGTTAATAGATACTGTATCATACTACACTCTCAGTCTGACGACATTGAATGAATGATTGGGTTTTGAATTGATATTTTTTTTCATTGCCTTGCCATATGCGAATGTCTTTGGGTCCATAAAAATAAAATTTTTAATGACTGGGCAGCAGACGATTAAATCTACTACTCTCTGTCGACATTGATGATTGGGTTTTGAATTGATATTTTTTCTGTTATTTCATAGATATTCAAAATAAACTATTAAATTGCTTGCCAGTTATTGATTAATGATTATGAATTAATGATTTTATATTTGAACAAAGCTCACTTACTTCTAAATATCTAAATTCTTAAAGAATTAGATGATAAGTGAATTCATTTCAAACACTTGGACTTGAGAAACTTCAGGACCTATATCGTGGGTGATCACTTGAAACCTCATATAACGGTATATGACACGAAATAAATCTTTGAGAAAAACGCAAAAAACTATTTGTACGCGTATTTTGTTAAAAATTTTTTATTATTTTTCTTACCCCTATACGTGGTTTTCATTCATTGAAAATATAAACCTCGCATAACAATTAGATTACTCCGGACTATTGAACCAAAAACTCGTATAATAATACAGTATAATTCATCTGTAGAAAAGGAACATTGGACCTCGTATAATAATATATTTTACGAGGTTTTAAATCTGACTGTTTATATATGTGTTATTTCATTAGTGCTTTTTGAGTTATTTACAATCAAGCTAAGAATACGAGGTTTTGATCACAAGATCCACGCTTTTACGAGCTTTTGAACGGTACCAAAAAGTAAAAATGACCAAATATGGCATATACAAGGTTTCAATAGGTTACCCACGATATTGCTAATCAACTATTATTTTCAGACCAAAAGAAACAAGTGTAATAAATATGAGTCATAACCAGTATCATCACAATTACCAACATTGGCAGCAGCCTAGTCAATGTTATGGTAACTATGGTAACTATTACCAGAATAATGTCTTCTCAGTACAGGCTTGGCAGGTAAAAGGAATTTTATTTTTAAGAAATTATCCCTTAACATTTAAAGAACAGAATGATATTATGAACATGTTGGTTTGATCAGCTGATAGGCAGACATTCGACAATCCTTGTATTATCAGTTTGAATATATATCATACAAGGTTTTTGTTTTTATTGTCTTTATATACAAACACCTGAACAACCAGTCTCGGATATTTAGAATACCAGAACCATAATTTGGACATGATTAAATAATGTCTGCCATTCAACAATCATTACTGAAATGAAATGAATTGATTTTTACGACTTATGCACCATGTGGGCTAATAAAGACGGAACATTCATTTCTGTGATGTTGTAAAGTGCCAGTACAACTTTCACGGTAGGCTGTTTGGTTGACAGGATCTTTGAGGACTTGAGATTTAATACTTGTAGAGGGTTGACTGAGGGGTTAGAACACCAATCACTACAGGAGGGGCGAAAAGTGTCAAGGGTCAGAAAGGGTCAAGGGTCCTTTCTTTTTCCACTTTGAATTATTGTATCTTGAGTAAACTCATTGGTTGGAGGACCCAGAGCTACTCACTCATACCGCGTATCTGTGTAAAATATAGTTAATTCTTTTCCTGAAAACAAGCTGTCTGATATACTGATTAATAAACTGATCAAATAATATTCTATAAATAGATACTCTGGTATATCCTACTATCGTACTGTTACTATAAATAGTTTATGACTCATTCTAATATGTAATTATTGTATTCCTGCTCCAGCAAGTAGTCCTGTTCCAACTTGGCTTTATCAGTAAATATACTAAAACATCCTGCTTCATTATATAATTACCGAACCTGTACCAAAGAGTACGACACTATACTGAAGAAATAAAAGCTAAATATTCCTGTTATTTTTAGGCGTTTCAGTTTAACTCTGTCACTGATTTACAACTTGTCTTTACGCAGATTATGAACCAAAATCAAGAAAATGTGGTAAGATTTTATTATTTGGAATATTTTTATCTGCAAGGATTTAGGATGCGCTGTAGCACAGGTGGTTAGACTGTCATTTACATTGTTACGCTAAAACAATTAGTGGTTCTGATGGGCCTTGAATATGTTATCTTTTTCACATGTGTAAGGATGACCTGAGAAATATTTATAATAATGGAATATATTTGAATATGTCATCTTTTCTCATCAGGGACTAATCTGAGAAAGATCAATTCCAAGGGGTTTGGTAAAGGAACAGCTGTGAACCTAAGTTGTTATTCTTGTTAAAATTGATTTTTTTTATTACTCTTCCCTTAATGTTTTGAAATCCAGAAAGACTAAGCTCATGCTGTTGTCATGGCAAAATTCCCCTCATTTCATACAGCATAGTGTTGCTTATCTTCCTGAGCTCAATCAGTTTAGTAATCAGTAATATTTAATATTTAATTTAATATTCTCGATAAAGATCTCTAGATGTTTATATTCTAGAAAAGAAATGCCATCCAAGCTGAAGATTTAACTAATGTTTTAAACAATACACCCAGTATCAAAAACTATTTTAAAAGTAAGTAATGTTTGAATAATGACCTGTCACCTTGTAGTAGATATAATATTAGTCCAGTAGTAAGTATTGTTTAAATAATGACCTGGCACCCTGTAGTAGATATAATATTAGTCCAGTAATAAGTAATGTTTAAATAATGACCTGTCACCTTGTAGTAGATATAATATTAGTCCAGTAGTAAGTATTGTTTAAATAATGACCTGGCACCCTGTAGTAGATATAATATTAGTCCAGTAGTAAGTAATGTTTGAATAATGATCTGGCACCTTGTAGTAGATAAAATATTAGTCCAGTAGTAAGTATTGTTTAAATAATGACCTGTCACCTTGTAGTAGATATAATATTAGTCCAGTAGTAAGTATTGTTTAAATAATGACCTGTCACCTTGTAGTAGATATAATATTAGTCCAGTAGTAAGTATTGTTTAAATAATGACCTGTCACCCTGTAGTAGATATAATATTAGTCCAGTAGTAAGTATTGTTTAAATAATGACCTGTCACCCTGTAGTAGATAAAATATTAGTCCAGTAGTAAGTATTATTTAAATAATGACCTGTCACCTTGTAGTAGATATAATGTTAGTCCAGTAGTAAGTATTGTTTAAATAATGACCTGTCACCCTGTAGTAGATAAAATATTAGTCCAGTAGTAAGTAATGTTTAAATAATGACCTGGCACCTTGTAGTAGATATAATATTAGTCCAGTAGTAAGTATTATTTAAATAATGATCTGGCACCTTGTAGTAGATATAATATTAGTCCAGTAGTAAGTATTGTTTAAATAATGACCTGGCACCTTGTAGTAGATATAATATTAGTCCAGTAGTAAGTATTGTTTAAATAATGATCTGGCACCTTGTAGTAGATATAATATTAGTCCAGTAGTAAGTATTGTTTAAATAATGATCTGGCACCTTGTAGTAGATATAATATTAGTCCAGTAGTAAGTAATGTTTGAATAATGATCTGGCACCTTGTAGTAGATATAATATTAGTCCAGTAGTAAGTAATGTTTAAATAATGACCTGTCACCTTGTAGTAGATATAATATTAGTCCAGTAGTAAGTATTATTTAAATAATGATCTGGCACCTTGTAGTAGATATAATATTAGTCCAGTAGTAAGTATTATTTAAATAATGATCTGGCACCTTGTAGTAGATATAATATTAGTCCAGTAGTAAGTATTATTTAAATAATGACCTGTCACCTTGTAGTAGATATAATATTAGTCCAGTAGTAAGTAATGTTTAAATAATGATCTGGCACCTTGTAGTAGATATAATATTAGTCCAGTAGTAAGTATTATTTAAATAATGACCTGGCACCTTGTAGTAGATATAATATTAGTCCAGTAGTAAGTATTGTTTAAATAATGACCTGTCACCCTGTAGTAGATATAATATTAGTCCAGTAGTAAGTAATGTTTGAATAATGACCTGTCACCTTGTAGTAGATATAATATTAGTCCAGTAGTAAGTATTATTTAAATAATGATCTGTCACCTTGTAGTAGATAAAATATTAGTCCAGTAGTAAGTAATGTTTGAATAATGATCTGGCACCTTGTAGTAGATATAATATTAGTCCAGTAGTAAGTATTGTTTAAATAATGATCTGGCACCTTGTAGTAGATATAATATTAGCCCAGTAGTAAGTATTGTTTAAATAATGACCTAGTACCTTGTAGTAGATATAATATTAGTCCAGTAGTAAGTATTGTTTGAATAATGATCTGGCACCTTGTAGTAGATATAATATTAGTCCAGTAGTAAGTAATGTTTAAATAATGACCTGGCACCTTGTAGTAGATATAATATTAGTCCAGTAGTAGGTATTGTTTAAATAATGACCTGGCACCCTGTAGTAGATATAATATTAGTCCAGTAGTAAGTATTGTTTAAATAATGATCTGGCACCTTGTAGTAGATATAATATTAGTCCAGTAGTAAGTATTATTTAAATAATGATCTGGCACCTTGTAGTAGATATAATATTAGTCCAGTAGTAAGTATTATTTAAATAATGATCTGGCACCTTGTAGTAGATATAATATTAGTCCAGTAGTAAGTATTATTTAAATAATGATCTGGCACCTTGTAGTAGATATAATATTAGTCCAGTAGTAAGTATTATTTAAATAATGATCTGGCACCTTGTAGTAGATATAATATTAGTCCAGTAGTAAGTATTGTTTAAATAATGATCTGGCACCTTGTAGTAGATATAATATTAGTCCAGTAGTAAGTATTATTTAAATAATGATCTGGCACCTTGTAGTAGATATAATATTAGTCCAGTAGTAAGTATTGTTTAAATAATGATCTGGCACCTTGTAGTAGATATAATATTAGTCCAGTAGTAAGTATTATTTAAATAATGATCTGGCACCTTGTAGTAGATATAATATTAGTCCAGTAGTAAGTATTATTTAAATAATGATCTGGCACCTTGTAGTAGATATAATATTAGTCCAGTAGTAAGTATTATTTGAATAATGATCTGGCACCTTGTAGTAGATATAATATTAGTCCAGTAGTAAGTATTATTTAAATAATGATCTGGCACCTTGTAGTAGATATAATATTAGTCCAGTAGTAAGTATTATTTAAATAATGATCTGGCACCTTGTAGTAGATATAATATTAGTCCAGTAGTAAGTCTTGTTTAAATAATGATCTGGCACCTTGTAGTAGATATAATATTAGTCCAGTAGTAAGTATTATTTAAATAATGATCTGGCACCTTGTAGTAGATATAATATTAGTCCAGTAGTAAGTATTATTTAAATAATGACCTGGCACCTTGTAGTAGATATAATATTAGTCCAGTAGTAAGTATTGTTTAAATAATGATCTGGCACCTTGTAGTAGATATAATATTAGTCCAGTAGTAAGTATTGTTTAAATAATGACCTGGCACCCTGTAGTAGATATAATATTAGTCCAGTAGTAAGTATTGTTTAAATAATGACCTGGCACCCTGTAGTAGATATAATATTAGTCCAGTAGAACTAATTTACACATCAGCCAAATAGAACATGGCTCATAACACCAATATTAAACAGGTAATATCATATCACTGCATAATAACATCTCTTTTATCCATTCTTACTAGCTTATACAAATCAAATTAACATCATTCAAATCTGAATTGATTAAGCTATATAATGATACCTACAGATAAACTTTAACTTCCTTAAGTGGCATTTAGTAATTGAGGTATGAATATATGAACACAATATATAGATAACAAATACTTTAATATATAACTTGTGATGTTTTGATGATGATACTTTCGTCTTTATCAAGCAATGATAAACTTTACCCTCACACATTTCTGAGAAACACCTGTTTTAAGCCTATAATCTCGCTGTTGATCTGGTGTTCTGTGACGTCAAGTAGTTTATTTCTTCATGGCGTCCCTATTTTTTTCAATAGGTGATATAATTTGCATTATGAGTCTAGCATTCGATGTGTTCAAAACGAAGAATTAATAAGGTTTATAGCCAGCCTAGATTAATCCAAGTGGAATTGACTGACAAAGCCAGCCAGTATTTAAAATATTTTAAGTCACTATTTTAATAATATTTTGTATTTTTCAGTAAATTGGAGTAGAGAACTATGTAGTATAATGATAGCTATGTTAGATGTATCCTTTTATACTCTTGTATTTTATATTCTAACTTGTTTGTTGAAGATCCATCATGGCTCATCTCTTTTTACAATCGCATCATAATTCAACCTTATGAATTAGGTGCCTTATTCCTGACAAAATAAAAAGGATTATAATTGTAATGAGGTTTGCTCAACTCCTAATGTGCATTGAGGACATTAATAGCAGCAACATCTGTGGTTCTTGAAATTCAACTGACTAAGAAAAGGCCCTTAAATATTACATGCTGGTCTTGCAATAGTGTCATCATATAACACTTGGTTTTAGTGGAAATCCCACTAGCTCAGTGAGTTAGATGCTTTCTCACTAACCTGAAGGTCCAGGGTTCAATCCTGGCATAGATAATACCTTCGGATTTTTCAACCCAGTTTCCCCCTGTCAGTGATGTAGGTAAGAGGTGCTGACATGGAAAAAGCATCTAGTCGTTCAGATGGGACAATAAATCGAGGCCCTGTGTGCTACAGGCTATGCACGTTAAAGATCCCTCGACAGTTGGAAATTTCCCTCATTGCACCCTGCATAGCGTTGCCCGTCTTCATTAGCCCACATGGTGTAGAAAAGTAGGACGTAAAACTCCATTCATTTCATTTCATTTCATTTTTTTGAACTAAGATCAAATCTAGATTTTAAGAAATACACTGTTCTGATTGGATAATAAAACTGACTTTGATGTTGATTTGATGATTGACCAATCAGATGACTTGTTTAGAAGTAGACCCCACAATGTTCCTTAACAATCAACCAAGAGATCTCAAGATGGTTTTATGCAGTGGGATGAATTTATGGAATTATTACAGTGTTTGATATCATGGTTTAATGTATTTAGACAACACGATTCTGATAATTCAGGGTATATCGAGGCCAGTGAATTAATCCATGTTATCCAGTCTCTATTTGGTAAGAAAGAATTATTATAATGTTTGATTAGTAATATTAAAACAGAATCTGAAACATGTTGTTACTCAGAGTTTCATACTATACAATCTTCAGACAACTGTAGAATGATAAAGAAATATTAAAACAGAACGAGAAACATGTTGTTTCTCAGAGTTTCGCGCTATACACGTATAAGCATAGGCGTAGGATTCGGGGTGCAGAAGGGCAGAATGTCAGACAACAACCTGAAAACAAAGACAAATACAGGTCAAATTTGTTGTAAAATTTTGGGCAAACCTGCCAGCCTGGATCCCCCCAACGGGCATCCACCCATACACTTATGTGTATTAGAAATATTTTCTAGCCCAGATTTGAGGAATAAAGATTTGAGTGTAAACTCTATATTTTTATATGTTATTGCAGGGTTTCAGATCTCTCCACCCTGTCTAGAGACCATATTAAAGAGATATTCTAGAGTGATTGAAGGAAGAGGCTGTCTCATAGCTTTTGATGATTTCGTCTCTTTATCAGTTCGATTACGCTCATATACAGGTACTATTATATTATTACCTTGAGAGTCAACATCTTCCAACTATATCTTATACCTTGACTCATCTTCACAATATCAAGTTATTACAAACTTCATCTTATACCATTACTCATCTTCACAATGTCAAGCTATTACAAACTTCATCTTATACCTTTACTCATCTTCACAATGCCAAGCTATTACAAACTTCATCTTATACCATTACTCATCTTCACAATGTCAAACTATTACAAACTTCATCTTATACCTTTACTCATCTTCACAATGCCAAGCTATTACTAACTTCATCTTATACCTTTACTCATCTTCACAATGTCAAACTATTACTAACTCCATCTTATACCTTTACTCATCTTTACAATGTCAAACTATTACAAACTTCATCTTATACCTTTACTCATCTTCACAATGTCAAGCTATTACAAACTTCATCTTATACCTTTACTCATCTTCACAATCTCAAGTTATTTCGAACTTCATCTTATACCTTTACTCATCTTCACAATGTCAAGCTATTACAAACTTCATCTTATACCTTGACTCATCTTCACAATGTCAAGCTATTACAAACTTCATCTTATACCTTGACTCATCTTCACAATGTCAAGCTATTACTAACTTCATCTTATACCTTTACTCATCTTCACAATGTCAAGCTATTACAAACTTCATCTTATACCTTTACTCATCTTCACAATGTCAAGTTATTACGAACTACATATTATACCTTTACTCATCTTCCCAATGTCAAGCTATTACAAACTACATCTTCACAATGTCAAGTTATTACAAACTTCATCTTATACCTTTACTCATCTTCACAATGTCAAACTATTACAAACTTCATCTTCACAATGTCAAGTTATTACAAACTTCATCTTATACCTTTACTCATCTTCACAATGTCAAGCTATTACAAACTACATCTTATACCTTTACTCATCTTCACAATGTCAAACTATTACTAACTTCATCTTATACCTTTACTCATCTTCCCAATGTCAAGCTATTACTAACTTCATCTTATA
>NW_008708376.1:178851-179939 GCF_000327385.1 Lottia gigantea
TATAATATTAGTCCAGTAGTAAGTATTATTTAAATAATGATCTGGCACCTTGTAGTAGATATAATATTAGTCCAGTAGTAAGTATTATTTAAATAATGATCTGGCACCTTGTAGTAGATATAATATTAGTCCAGTAGTAAGTATTATTTAAATAATGACCTGTCACCTTGTAGTAGATATAATATTAGTCCAGTAGTAAGTAATGTTTAAATAATGATCTGGCACCTTGTAGTAGATATAATATTAGTCCAGTAGTAAGTATTATTTAAATAATGACCTGGCACCTTGTAGTAGATATAATATTAGTCCAGTAGTAAGTATTGTTTAAATAATGACCTGTCACCCTGTAGTAGATATAATATTAGTCCAGTAGTAAGTAATGTTTAAATAATGACCTGTCACCTTGTAGTAGATATAATATTAGTCCAGTAGTAAGTATTATTTAAATAATGATCTGTCACCTTGTAGTAGATAAAATATTAGTCCAGTAGTAAGTAATGTTTGAATAATGATCTGGCACCTTGTAGTAGATATAATATTAGTCCAGTAGTAAGTATTGTTTAAATAATGACCTGTCACCTTGTAGTAGATATGATATTAGTCCAGTAGTAAGTATTATTTAAATAATGACCTGTCACCCTGTAGTAGATATAATGTTAGTCCAGTATTAAGTATTGTTTAAATAATGACCTGTCACCCTGTAGTAGATAAAATATTAGTCCAGTAGTAAGTATTATTTAAATAATGACCTGTCACCCTGTAGTAGATATAATGTTAGTCCAGTATTAAGTATTGTTTAAATAATGACCTGTCACCCTGTAGTAGATAAAATATTAGTCCAGTAGTAAGTAATGTTTAAATAATGACCTGGCACCTTGTAGTAGATATAATATTAGTCCAGTAGTAAGTATTATTTAAATAATGATCTGGCACCTTGTAGTAGATATAATATTAGTCCAGTAGTAAGTATTGTTTAAATAATGACCTGGCACCTTGTAGTAGATATAATATTAGTCCAGTAGTAAGTAATGTTTAAGTAATGATCTGGCACCTTGTAGTAGATATAATATTAGTCCAGTAGTAAGTAT
>NW_008708376.1:185260-202870 GCF_000327385.1 Lottia gigantea
ATACCTTTACTCATCTTCACAATGTCTCAGATTCTGAATGGGTGGATGAAATGTTGTGGGTGGAGTGACCTTGAGACTGACAGAATGTAAAAGTACATTTATGTGAATTTTAAACCAGTGGCTCAACTATATGAGTTAGGGCCTGTGGAATGAAGTGGGTTGGGGCCCTTGGATTGTTTTTAACATAATGTTAGCTAAGGGGCCCCCTTAGGACCGTGGACTTGGTTCAACCTATGGACTATTGTTTTAAGACTGATAGTTAGAGGTGCTACATTCTAGAATCTAGAAGAAGGTAATACAGTCTCACTCTTAAATCACCTGTCAGATACAATCAATCAATAATCATTCTACTGGTGCCATAATATCACGTGACAAGATACTGACCTACCAGTACTTCATAAATCTATTACAAACAACACACAATCTTCACAATGTCAAGCTATTACTAACTTCATCTTATACCTTTACTCATCTTCACAATGTCAAGCTATTACAAACTTCATCTTATACCTTTACTCATCTTCACAATGTCAAGTTATTACTAACTTCATCTTATACCTTTACTCATCTTCACAATGTCAAGCTATTACGAACTTCATCTTATACCTTTACTCATCTTCACAATGTCAAGCTATTACGAACTTCATCTTATACCTTTACTCATCTTCACAATGTCAAGCTATTACAAACTTCATCTTATACCTTTACTCATCTTCACAATGTCAAGCTATTACGAACTTCATCTTATACCTTTACTCATCTTCACAATGTCAAGCTATTACAAACTTCATCTTATACCTTTACTCATCTTCACAATGTCAAGCTATTACTAACTTCATCTTCACAATGTCAAGCTATTACTAACTTCATCTTATACCTTTACTCATCTTCACAATGTCAAGCTATTACTAACTTCATCTTCACAAAGTCAAGCTATTACTAACTTCATCTTCACAATGTCAAGCTATTACTAACTTCATCTTATACCTTTACTCATCTTCACAATGTCAAGCTATTACTAACTTCATCTTCACAATGTCAAGCTGTTACAAACTTCATCTTCACAATGTCAAGCTATTACAAACTTCATCTTCACTGAAATGACGTATAAATTTGTATGATTTTTAGATGCTTTCAGAAGACGAGATGCTCAACAAAACGGTCAGGAAACTGGTATGACAACGTTTCAATACGATGACGTAAGTGTTGTCTGCTATTTAAACTTTTACACCAGTGATGCCCCCTTACAGAAAAAATCTTAAAATCAAGTTAGTCATGAGATGGGTATATCTTAGTATGTAATAGGAGAAAACAGCTTAGCTATGATATGGTTAAAATAGAACACATGTATAACTTTAGTGAGTAGGACAATTGCTAGGACAAACCACTCAACCTTACAACTGTTATTGTTGTGCATCATGTGATATAGGAACCACCTCTATGACATAATGCCTGATCTCTCCAATTCCCCACTCTTTTTATTGTAAGATAGTCTGGGGAATTGACTTGGAGTTAGGACTTCATCAAACAGTTGGCGGTGAAAATTCTTCTGATGCTCTAAAACACATCCTAGAAGACGGTCGGATTCCTTCCATTTATTACAGCTAGAATAACCCATATGTTCCCATGGTGCACTTTGTTTACTTCTATAATCTATTCAGTTTTAAGTTGGAAGGCATGATAGGTGTATTAGGGTTGTTTCTAAGGTGACACGACAGGAATCTAGCTAAATATCTCTTCAGTAATTTTTGGATAGATTTGGAGAAGAATATAATGTGCTTGACAAGTAACAATAGAATATATTTCAAGGGAGGCAAGTCAATCAAGCTCAGCCATATTAAGACTACAGTTGATGCTTTATAGTCATAGTCAAAATCAGACTACAAGTAAAATTTCAATAGGAGGTAAATAATACATTCCTGGACTAAATCAGACTACAAATAAATATTACAATGGGAGGTAAATCATACATTCCTAGACTAAATCAGACTACAAATAAATATTACAATACACGCCTGAAATAAATCAGACCACAATATTGATGTTTTATATTGCAGTTTTTAAGATGTGTAATGTGCCTATAGTTGCTGCTCTACTGCCAGCTCTAGTACTAAATTGACTATGATAACATAACAGTATCATGTTTACCTGTCTGAACACCTGATGCCACAAAGTGATTGGATTTATCAACTTGGCGGTTCTTTCAGAGGCAGTCTAATTAAAATGAAACCAAACTTTCGTTCCATTTAGGGGTTTGTCCCGAAACGTAGCTACATTTACTCTAATTGTATTGACTTAGTACCTACTGTTTGCACGTTATCCTGTGATTTATTTGTATATTTTTTATTAGCTATTATATGTATAGCCACTTCAGTTAGGGTCTAATGACAGCCCTCTTGAATAATCATGAAATTAACCTTTCTACCAAACTTGATAAACTCTGCGTCACAAAATGACTAAAACAGATGTCATCAAGGTTTAAAGGATAATTTGACGAACATTCTACAGGGCTGTCGTTAGACCCTACTGTGAAGTGGCTTTTTGAAAATAAAGTCTAAAATAAATAACAAAGGTTTGGTCTCATTTTAATTTAACTGTTTTGTTAGGTTCATATTGCTAATATTATTTATTTATTTGGTATATAAGTACATTATTATATTTATTAGTTAGACTTGGAGTCTTTTTTGATATTCATTTTAATTGGACAATTTATAATTTATAAGTTATTATAAACAATGATGTCATTGTATCAAATAGATGGTCTCCAAAGAATTCAGTCTTTTACTTCCATATTTTTATATCTGTGATAATATATTCTACTAGTTCTTACTTTTATATATAAATATTTTGTTAAATATATTAAAATAGAACTCAGAGTATCATGCTATACGTATTGAGCACTATTTATCATTAAATATTTTGTTAAATATTATTTTAAACTGTCATGTATGTCTCACTAGGCCAACTCTAGTATTCTAGCTTTAATACCACCATGCTGAGGGTGGGGTTACTATGTACTGAACCACCCACATGCCAGCCCTTCCCCCACTACCCTATCACAACCACCACTATGTTAGAAGAGAAAGGCCAGCAACTATAACAATAGACGATGTACAGAATAATAACAACATCAGTACTGTAGTTTTTATACCATATAGTTAGGGGAGGGGTTACTATATATTGAATCTCCTTCATCCCCACCCTCTAACTTCTATTATGTAAAAGAATGAATAATGAAGTTTGATAATATATAGATACCAGCTATTATTTACGATAGATTCTTTTGGTTTAGATTTTCACCCAATCTCCAGATTTTCACCCAATCTCCAGATTTTCACCCAATCTCCAGATATTCACCCAATCTCCAGATTTTCACCCAATCTCCAGATATTCATCCAATCTCCAGATATTCACCCAATCTCCAGATTTTCGACCAATCTCCAGATATTCACCCAATCTCCAGATATTCACCCAATCTCCAGATTTTCACCCAATCTCCAGATTTTCACCCAATCTCCAGATATTCACCCAATCTCCAGATTTTCGACCAATCTCCAGATATTCAGCCAATCTCCAGATTTTCACCCAATCTCCAGATATTCACCCAATCTCCAGATATTCATCCAATCTCCAGATATTCACCCAATCTCCAGATATTCACCCAATCTCCAGATATTCATCCAATCTCCAGATTTTCACCCAATCTCCAGATATTCACCCAATCTCCAGATATTCACCCAATCTCCAGATATTCACCCAATCTCCAGATATTCACCCAATCTCCAGATATTCATCCAATCTCCAGATATTCATCCAATCTCCAGATTTTCACCCAATCTCCAGATTTTCACCCAATCTCCAGATATTCACCCAATCTCCAGATTTTCACCCATTCTCCAGATATTCACCCAATCTCCAGATATTCATCCAATATCCAGATATTCACCGAATCTCCAGATATTCATCCAATCTCCAGATATTCACCCAATCTCCAGATATTCATCCAATCTCCAGATTTTCTCCAGATATTCACCCAATCTCCAGATATTCACCCAATCTCCAGATTTTCAAAGGCAAATCTCCAGATTTTTTTTCTGATCTGTACACATGTATGCCCACACCCCCAATCCCACCCTGTTCAAACTACTACTATGTAGAAGAAGAAGAAGAAGAACCAGAATTAAAAAATAATGGAGTTTAATAATATATAGATACCAACTATTTACAAGTTATATAAATATAGTTAATAAATATACAAACAAATCTCAACTTGAGTCAACAAACAACATGTTTCAGAAATATTCAGCAATTTTCAGGCATTTAATATGTATATCAGGGACTCTCCAGTTAATCTACACCATTCTCATGAATAAGACTTGGGTGTTATAGAAAATACTCTCCTATAGAAGCACTGGCCAAGGTCACAAGAAGAGATTATTCTGTAAAATTGATGTTAAGTAATAATAAATATAATATTGTTTAAGGTCTTCAAGAAACTTGGCCTTTAGCATAAAATTACAGTAACAAAATCATAATCAAGTTAAATTCTACTAGAAACACGAACTACAGACTAAATTAACAATACTTTCAAGAATCGCAGGAACTACAGAGTTGGATATATAGGAATGGTACAAATAGAACATTTAAATGTCCCTGATATACATACAAAGACTAGAAAATTAGAATAAATCCCTTTAAACTGACAGAACACTATAGGCTTTTAGTTCAATGAACACAAATTTTACATACTAAATAACAGACTATGAGCTTTGTTGATATTTACACTTGGACATTAACTCTGGGAGCAACGTTCATCCCAGTTTCAAATTCAAGTTTCAAAGACAAGATGATTCAGTTATTTTTGAAACTTTGAGATATTTTAAACTTAATTGTTAATCAAACAAACCACTTGTTAAGTTTTATATACTATTTATTATTTACCAATTATTATTTATTATGCTTCAAAACACAATGTTCTGGGGTGGCGTTCATTTGAGTTTTAAATTTTACACACCCTTCAGAAGACATAAGGATGATTTCAGTTATTTTTGAAACTTTGAGATGTTTAAAACTTTATTGTTAATCGAACAAACCCTAGTGAAGTTTCATATACTATCTATTATGCCTAAAAAACACAATGTACTGTTCCTGTTTTTGTAAAACTATCTTCACAATGTCAAACTGAGCATGAACTATGTAATCAGTGGTTTTTCTACCAGAGGGGACCTTGGGGTTGGAGTGGGTAAGCTGAACCCCACCCCCTACTTTCAAATTTTTTTATCATTTAACATAAAAGAATGCCCTGTGGCCTTCCTGAAAAATTTGGGCCCCCTTTCTAGAAACATTGTAAAGATGAAGTTTGTAATAGCTTGACATTGTGAAAATGTAGTTTGTAATAGCTTGACATTGTAAAGATGAAGTTTATAACAGTTTGACATTGTAAAGATTATGTAGTATGTAGGGCTTATGAATCTTCCTGATGATGAAATATATGTTTCACTGATGTTTATAATAAAAATGTTGAAATACTAATTGCGTAACCTCCATGTCAGTCACGTGTCACAGGTTATACTTGTAACATTATAGTTTTATAACATTATATTTTACCAAAACATAGAATTATTAATAATATTAAAACAATAACAGTACAAAATTATGAAAAACGTGAAAATGGATAAGCTTCATTTACAAGTCAAGTCATTAGAGTGTTAGGTAGAGTGTTAGGTAGAGTGTTAGATAGAGTGTTAGATAGGGTGTTAAATAGGGTGTTAGATAGAATACAGCAGCCTACTCCTATGCAATTATGTTATCCAAAATATCAATTATTATAGCAAGAATAACAAATCATCAATAACAACAATAACAATTCAACTTAGCACTTCAGTAATAACAAAGTTTTTTCCAACAATAGTGAGTATGATATTAATATAGACATTGGCTTTATGGAACGACCCTAACTAGGTACTGCTGTTCAATAGTCACCTCTAATAACAACTCAAATATTTACCAGATATTGCCCCAGGGAGAAATACCAATACTTATTTATGTTATTTAACAATAATAAAGACATATTTATTTTTTACACTGAACATCATGAATGATAGTTTCACCGAAATATATATTTGATTTATTCGTACTTGAAGTGTTTATGTGATTGACAAATTCATTGACAATTTAACAGTTTCAAAACATGTTGTCCTCGCCTTTTATGTGTATGGTAAACACTTATAGCTTTTATTTAGACCAATCTGATTTTCTAGTCTTTGTATGTGTATCAGGGAAACGTATAGCTTCCATTGGGATCAGAAATAAAATTTATAAAATATACATACAGAAGGATAGATCTAGACTGACAATTCATCCATCAGTCAGTAATTTAACAGATTTTATTTCAGCCATAATAAGATTTCTTACGTAACAAGTCAGAAGGGGTTTAATCTAAGAAATCAAATAAACTAAAATGGATTTTTACGTCCTACTCTTCTGTACCTGAAGGGTTTATGAAGACGGGGGTGAATTGGAACACCTTTACAATAACAATAAACCAACAATAAACAATGAAGATTAACAATAACAATAATAATAATAATCACCGGCAAATTTTCATCCCAAAACAAAATATTTCCATTAAGACATAAAAAAAGATTATTTCGAAACTTGACATTTACCACTGGTTCAATGACCAGTATTTCAGTTATAACCTACAGTTCCTAGAGTTCATTAATACTAATATACAGCCTGCAGTTAAATAACACCATATATACTGTATAACTGCTTGCTTAATGACAGTTATATAACACCATATATAGTGTCTTACTGCTTGCTTAATGACAGTTATATAACACCATATATAGTGTCTTACTGCTTGCTTAATGACAGTTATATAACACCATATATAGTGTCTTACTGCTTGCTTAATGACAGTTAGTGGGTAGCTCCACAAATTTTTCCCTACCCATTCCTTGGACAAGATACAATATTAAATATGAATAGTTTAAAATTTGTTGTGCTAATAAGTTGTTGGTTAATGACAAGTTAACGCCAATCTAGCTAACTGATATAGCAGACTACAATAGGTGACTGTTATCAATGATGAAATGTACCTTGTCTTATGTCTGGTAAATAGAAATAAAGTCAATGTTTTTATAAATCACTGGGTAACACATTACATAAAATCAAAATTATACCAATAACCAAAATAAACTTTGAATAACTCCCTCTGCTCACAAACACATCTAAAAATTTTCATCTCAGTCGATCATTTGACAGCTGAATATCACCGGCAAAGATGTGAGAGAAACTTAGTCCAATCTCCAATCTCGTCATGAAACAAATTAATTCATATTCATACTGTGACGTTAATTTGGATTTTGATATTAATACCAGAAGAGAGAATATTTCTAATTGTTTTATGAATATTATTTGCTAAAAACATTTTTAGAGGAAAGAAAAATTTTCCAACAATTTATAAACTTTTGAAACAGACTCTCCTCATTCCCCAACTATTCAACAAAAATAACAATACCAGAGCTGTTGATTGATATATCAGAGCTCTAGTCAGACATGACTGGTAAATACAGCAAAATCAACAGTTTAGAGCTCTAGTCAGACATGACTGGTAAATACAGCAAAATCAGTCTAGAGCTCTAGTCAGACATGACTGGTAAATACAGTCAAATCAACAGTCTAGAGCTCTAGTCAGACATGACTGGTAAATACAGCAAAATCAGTCTAGAGCTCTAGTCAGACATGACTGGTAAATACAGTCAAATCAACAGTAAAGAGCTCTTGTCAGACATGACTGGTAAATACAGCAAAATCAACAGTTTAGAGCTCTAGTCAGACATGACTGGTAAATACAGTCAAATCAACAGTCTAGAGCTCTAGTCAGACATGACTGGTAAATACAGTCAAATCAACAGTAAAGAGCTCTAGTCAGACATGACTGGTAAATACAGCAAAATCAACAGTCTAGAGCTCTAGTCAGACATGACTGGTAAATACAGCAAAATCAGTCTAGAGCTCTAGTCAGACATGACTGGTAAATACAGTCAAATCAACAGTCTAGAGCTCTAGTCAGACATGACTGGTACATACCGTCAAATTAACAGTCTAGAGCTCTAGTCATACATGACTGGTAAATACAGCAAAATCAACAGTCTAGAGCTCTAGTCAGACATGACTGGTAAATACAGTCTAGATCTCTAGTCAGACATGACTGGTAAATACAGCCAAATCAACAGTCTAGAGCTCTAGTCAGACATGACTGGTAAATACAGTCTAGATCTCTAGTCAGACATGACTGGTAAATACAGTGAAATCAACAGCTCTGCATTAATAACAATCAGATAACATGAAAGCACTATCACCGGGAGAAATAACAAAAATATAATAACAATTATTGTCTCTGACAAAATTACTACAAATAACAATATTTGAAGATGTTAGTTAGCACTTTATAAAGACCGACAACCTTTTATAAAAGATGTCTAATGAATGACAGTGTCTGTAATATTCTAATGAATGACAGTGTCTGTAATATTCTAATGAATGACAGTGTCTGTAATATTCTAATGAATGACAGTGTCTGTAATATTCTAATGAATGACAGTGTCTGTAATATTCTAATGAATGACAGTGTCTGTAATATTCTAATGAATGACAGTGTCTGTAATATTCTAATGAATGACAGTGTCTGTAATATTCTAATGAATTTAAAGGGACATATTCACCATTGTTCAGGGGTTGATTTCACACTTGAATATATTTAAATATTCTTCAGAAGTACTACAAATGCACAAAAATCGCACAGTCTCAAGAAAAGACGACTCGTCAGTTTAACATTCAAACGCGAATAATTCTGGACACACATGGATTTGAAGGCTAAAATTTGATGGTGAGCTGCCCGTTTCTGAGACCTTTGGATGGTGAAATCTGTCCCTTTAAACATGAATGGATTTTGATCAATATAAATTTGTTTTATGACACTATGAGTAAAGCAGTATTCTAGGGTTTATATAAATCATCTTCACAATGGGCAAGGTATTACAAACTTCCATCTTATACCTTGACTGCAATATCCACCTTTCTTGTATCACAAAGATATGTTAATGCAGTGAATCAGCCACCAATCAGAGGCCTCGACAGAATGTCTGTAAATAATATGCAATAATGTTTACAGTCTTTCAGTCAAGGACTCTGATTGGCTGTATTGACTAGCGTACAATCCAATCAAATTCTAGCTGTGTTACAAGAACAGTAGCTATTGCAGTCAAAGTATAAGATGAAGTTAGTAATAGGTTGACATTGTGAAGATGAAGTTAGTAATAGCTTGACATTGTGAGGATGAAGTTAGTAATAGCTTGACATTTTGAGGATGAAGTAGTCAAGGTATAAGATAAAGTTGTTAATATCTTAACAATGTTCACAATGTGCTTTGAAATGACTATATAAATATAAGTGATTGTGATGGCCAAATTATTTTGCAGAAACATTGTGAAGATATAAATATGGTAACAACTAACTAAAATATTGACAACAAAAACTTGTATTTTTTATGAAAATACAAAAATATGTCCCTCACTTTCTGTACATTTAAATTACACTTGAGCACTTTTCAATTTCTACATTCACCTGCTTGCTGTTCTACTGCAGCCTTAAAACTTCACCATATCCTCGCTCAAAATAGATTTCTCACATAAATCATATTAAATCTTTCCAAATTGTATAAACACACGCCAACATCAGGCAATTTGTTCAATGTTAAAAACCTGCTATCCTGATGAATGTTATAATATCCAAAACACTTGTAGAAATCTGACACAAATTCTAGACAATTTAATTCAAAACGTATTGAACTTTCACATAGTATTTTTATGGTGTCTCAATCTTGACGGCATCCAAATCAAAAACTTCCTTCAACAGAGGTTTAATATTAGAAAAGTTGGGACATCTATCAAACAAATGGTCCTGTAAATTTCGAGTAAATTCCACCACGATTTGGCACAAGTCTGGCATCAAGAGGAGCAGTTTTGGCATCATGAGACGATCTTTAGGGTGATTATGTTTTAATTCTAGACGAATAGCATCAATCAAGTCAGTCTGTACTCGTTCTGCTTGGTGAGGATTCTGTAGCCCTGAACATTCTAAAATAAACATGTCATGGTGTTAAACATTGATTGCTGCGTGTCAATAACGTTGTTAGATATCAGTCAGTGTTATATGACAATATTTATTAATGACATTCACTGAGACATCTAGCAGCCTTGCCCCCTTCTCCCACCAGTCCTTTTAACGGGAATTTTATCACCCTAAAACTAGGATTTTGTTATCCCCCACTTGTGCAGTTAGATGAATGTATATTCATATGTATGTCCATAAATAACTTGGAAACAGATTGCTGGGTATAATGGAAGTGTTCTATAGTATATCTAGAGGCCATCTCTTATAACTCCCAATACCCCCCCTCCCCCACCACACCCCTACTATTCCTTTCTCCCCACCCCTCTCAGTAATTAAATCTAACCAATCAACTAACTTGAAGTCAGTAGTACATCACAGAATAAGGGTTGAATAAGGTCCCCACCACCTTCCCAATAACAACCACCTACCCTGACCAACCCCACCTCAATCCTAACCAGCCATCCAACCTCAAGCCCCACCCCACTTCATTCCTGTCTCCCCACCCCGTCACAAATAAAATCTAACCAATCAACTAACCTGATGTCAGTAGTATACCACAGAATAAGGCGATCTCGCCCCCAGTCAGCTGTAGATTGTGGAGCCTGTCCCCCACACAGATCGTTCTTTCCAGTAAATTCTGTACTTCCTTACACAGGTAGGGTGAAAATCGGTTCAGACGGAAGGCGTTTCTTCTTGATACAAAATGGATGTAATCTTTATCTATTAGTATGTGAAGCTGAAATTATAAAATATAATCCAAACATGAATAAATGTCAACATCTATAATATATTATGATAACCACTATTAAATCAGAAATATTATAATATAGTCAAATTTCTCAAGAGACCTATTAGAGATCACTATTTATGTCTGACATTTTGTATCTTCTATTAGACATGACAGGTGAACACATGTATAGGCTGTTAACAACCCTGCTGTATTATGATTAGGGTATAGAATCAATATTATATCGCAGCAAGATTTTTCAATCAGTTCATGTTAATTTTGACTGAAATGCAGGTAATACCCAACACTACTTATAATGCCTGACATTTTTATTTTCCATTAGACATGACTGGTTAATAACCCTGCTGTATTATTATTGGGTATAAAATCAATATTATAAGTCTATTGCAGCAAGGTTTTTCTATCAGTTTATATAAATTTTGACTGAAATGCAGGTAATTTTCCATGTTATAATATGATGTCAGCAGAGTTAGTTGATGATAAAACATGAGGTTGTTAGCCCAGTAGAATCTCTGTGTGACCTGACCTAACTACATCATTAATCTGTCTATCAAACAGCCTTGACATTATTTCACTCCATTGACCTACTTCTAGCTAAAAATCAATTTTAATTATTTCGTGCTGCGTGACAAGTCATTCTCTTTGTTTGAAGTTAGATTGAAAAATCGTGTAAAATCGAGGTCATTTCTCTATCATTATTCAATCAATGTTCCTGGCCGTCAGCTTTACAACTCACTTGAAACTTGGTGATATAAAACATACAGAATTTATAACATGGTTTCCCCCTGTTAGTGATGCAGGTTTGAGGGGCTGACATGGAAAAAACGTCTTATAGTATGTATGGGGCAGTAAAAAGATCCCACAACAGTTGGAAATAGAAAAAGAGTAGCCCTATACAAATTCTGATGCCTGTGCCTGTGCTTCTGACATTTGGCCTGGTGTCAACCAATACAACTGCACAGGTAAAATTTCCCTCACTGCACACTGCATGGCGTACCCTGCCCTGATTCCTGCACTTTCAACAAGCATATAGGACTAAAACTAATACCAGACTACACATAATATCAAAGACTCAGATTCTGAATGGGTGGATGAAATGTTGTGGGTGGAGTGACCTTGAGACTGACAGAATGTAAAAGTACATTTATGTGAATTTTAAACCAGTGGCTCAACTATATGAGTTAGGGCCTGTGGAATGAAGTGGGTTGGGGCCCTTGGATTGTTTTTAACATAATGTTAGCTAAGGGGCCCCCTTAGGACCGTGGACTTGGTTCAACCTATGGACTATTGTTTTAAGACTGATAGTTAGAGGTGCTACATTCTAGAATCTAGAAGAAGGTAATACAGTCTCACTCTTAAATCACCTGTCAGATACAATCAATCAATAATCATTCTACTGGTGCCATAATATCACGTGACAAGATACTGACCTACCAGTACTTCATAAATCTATTACAAACAACACACAATCTTCACAATGTCAAGCTATTACAAACTTCATCTTATACCTTTACTCATCTTCACAATGTCAAGTTATTACTAACTTCATCTTCACAATGTCAAGCTGTTACAAACTTCATCTTATACCTTTACTCATCTTCATAATGTCAAGCTATTACAAACTTCATCTTATACCTTTACTCATCTTCCCAATGTCAAGCTATTACAAACTTCATCTTATACCTTTACTCATCTTCAAAATGTCAAGCTATTACAAACTTCATCTTATACCTTTACTCATCTTCACAATGTCAAGCTATTACTAACTTCATCTTATACCTTTACTCATCTTCACAATGTCAAGCTATTACTAACTTCATCATATACCTTTACTCATCTTCACAATGTCAAGCTATTACAAACTTCATCTTATACCTTTACTCATCTTCACAATGTCAAGCTATTACTAACTTCATCTTCACAATGTCAAGCTATTACAAACTACATCTTATACCTTGACTCATCTTCACAATGTCAAGCTATTACAAACTTCATCTTCACAATGTCAAGCTATTACAAACTTCATCTTATACCTTTACTCATCTTCACAATGTCAAGCTATTACAAACTTCATCTTATATCTTTACTCATCTTCACAATGTCAAGCTATTACTAACTTCATCTTCACAATGTCAAACTATTACAAACTTCATCTTATACCTTTACTCATCTTCACAATGTCAAGCTATTACTAACTTCATCTTCACAATGTCAAGCTATTACAAACTACATCTTATACCTTGACTCATCTTCACAATGTCAAGCTATTACTAACTTCATCTTATACCTTGACTCATTTTCACAATATCACAAAATATTCTCAAACCCAACTAACAAACAACATCATTATGTGGACTCTCCAAGGGCGAAAGTTGACAAACCTAATCTCAGAATGGTATCAAGTGCTCTGTCTAGAAAAACAAGTCTACTTACTGCTAACTGAACTACCATAAAACCATTATTTTTCATCAGACAAATCTGATCAGCCATTGATAAATTGGTAAAACCTGGTAATTTCTTGGCGAATTTCACACTGGCCTCCATGACTGGTAGAATCAGCTCCTGGTATTGATTAAAAATCTCTCTTTCAAAAAACTCATTAGACGATAAACAATCCACCACCGGGTATTCATCTAGGCTTATATTCTGAAATAATAAATAACACAATTGTATAATATATAACACAATTGTATAATAGATAACACGATTGTATAATAGATAACACGATTATATATTAAATAACACGATTGTATATTAAATAACACGATTGTATAATATATAACACAATTGTATAATATATAACACAATTGTATAATAAATAACACAACTGTATAATAAATAACACAATTGTATATTAAATAACACAACTGTATAATAAATAACACGATTGTATAATAAATAACACGATTGTATAATATATAACACAACTGTATAATATATAACACAATTGTATAATAAATAACACAACTGTATAATAAATAACACAATTGTATAATAGATAACACAACTGTATAATAAATAACACAATTGTATAATAAATAACACAACTGTATAATAAATAACACAATTGTATATTAAATAACACAACTGTATAATAAATAACACAATTGTATATTAAATAACACAATTGTATAATATATAACACAATTGTATAATATATAACACAATTGTATAATAAATAACACAATTGTATAATAAATAACACAATTGTATAATAAATAACACAACTGTATAATAAATAACACAATTGTATATTAAATAACACAATTGTATAATATATAACACAATTGTATAATATATAACACAATTGTATAATAAATAACACAACTGTATAATAAATAACACAATTGTATAATAAATAACACAATTGTATAATAAATAACACAATTGTACAGAAGTTTCAGACTAGATTTTAAGTAGTACAGTAACGTGATCACATAATAAAACTAAGTTATAGAATTAGATCTGTTTATATTGTATTAGACCCTTTGTGATAATGGAAGTGGAAGAACCACAGACGTTCGCTTGAAAATTCCAAATGTGCAAATCGATGCTAACATTGTCCTAAACATTTACTTTTACAATCCTAAAGTTTTCAAGAATAAGACACCCAGCTCATAATTATTATAGCCTATTGTTTTATATATGTATATATTATTCATTGCCCCTACATTTCTAATTAAAGAATATCAAGATAATAAATACAGAGGAAGTATTAATAAACTAGTACCAATATATGACTGAATTTACAATCAAATTTTTCAAAACATAGTGAAATTTCAAACCTGATAAAAGTGAAAATGATTTTGAAAAGTTGTGCATTTCAGAATTATCAAAGTTTCAAAACATTATATATTTATTATGTTTTATTAATTTTGAAATAGGTATTTTTAAGAATGATAGGTCATGAATTTAGAGATTGTTTCCCACACTAGTTATTATATAATGTTAATATTTAATCTATTTAATGGACAGTGAAAAACTATTTAACACAAGTGATCAGAATCAGGTGATGAATGATCGGCCTGGTTTAATTCTGGTGTCGGTGTCAGTCTAATTAAAACTAGACTAACTTACCTTACGTTTTTTATTTTAATTTTTAATATAGCCAGTTCAGTTAGGTTCTAAAGACTGGCCTCTGAAACTCAAATTAACCATTTGAACTAACCCTGCTTTTTAACCAATCAAATTTCTGCCCTCTCCAACACTGGCATTTTGTGAAAGTGAAGGAATTTGATATGATCAGATTTTGTCAAAAGGTTATTTTGACCAATGTTCAAGAGGCCCGTCTTTAGACCCTGACTGAAGTAGCTAAATAAAAATAAAAGATTAAGTTTGGTCTTATTTAAGTTAGATTGATCTCATTATATAATTTAATTAATAGACCTGATTCTCATCTCATCCTGATACATCATTGTTTTATCATTTTTATACATGCCTAGATACAGAATATTATTTAATTAACAGTCTAGGTTGAAATAATATTTCTGTTATTTCTTATATCTATTGGCTACTACTAATTATTCAGTTAATGAAATGAATCTGGTTATCTTAAGTTATTTCAAGTTATAAATCAAAGTTATAATCTTTAGTAATTAACCAGGATTAACCGGGTAACAAACGGTTATTGCCGATGATTACCCGGTTCGTAAAATTCACTAACCGTTTCAACACAAGAATTAAGAATGAATCAAGTTATGAATCAAGTTATGAATAAAGTTATGAATTAAGTAATGAATCTAGTTATAAATCAAGTTATGATTCAAGTAATGAATAAAGTTATGAATTAAGTAATGAATTAAGTAATGAATCAAGTAATGAATAAACTTATGAATTAAGTTATGAATTAAGTAATGAATAAAGTTATGAATTAAGTTATGTATCAAGTTATGAATTAAGTAATGAATTAAGTAATGAATAAAGTTATGAATTAAGTAATGAATCTAGTTATAAATCAAGTTATGATTCAAGTAATGAATTAAGTAATGAATTAAGTTATGAATTAAGTTATGAACTAAGTTATGAATTAAGTTATGAATTAAGTTATGAATTAAGTTATGAATTAAGTTATGATTTAAGTTATGAATCTAGTTATAAATCAAGTTATGAATCAAGTAATGAATTAAGTAATGAATCAAGTAATGAATCAAGTAATGAATCAAGTTATGAATTAAGTTATGAATAAAGTTATGAATTAAGTTATGAATTAAGTTATGAATAAAGTTATGAATTAAGTAATGAATCTAGTTATAAATCAAGTTATGAATCAAGTTATGAATTAAGTAATGAATTAATTTATGAATTAAGTAATGAATTAAGTTATGAATTAAGTAATGAATTAAGTAATGAATTAAGTTATGAATTAAGTTATGAACTAAGCTCCTTACCTGATTCCCAGCAAATAATGGTGATCTCATATTTTCACGGGCAAAGAAAATGGTATTAAAAAACACATCTCTGAAGGCAGCCTTGATTAAATCTGTTAATGAACGTAATTCCACAATTCTCTTTCCACATGTTGTCATTAGTTCTTCTTTATCAGCCAGCAATTTTTCACGTTCAGCTTTTGGCATCCGACCAAACCTCACGGCTGGAATAAACATCAGAATATGTCACAATAATAAACAATGAAATATTTCCACTGTCGAAATAGTTCTCAATACATCAATTGTAGAGTGATATAGAAATACCACTGTTAAAATAGTGCTCAATACATCAATTGTAGAGTGATATAGAAATACCACTGTTAAAATAGTGCTCAATACATCAATTGTAGAGTAATATAGAAATACCTCTGTTAAAATAGTGCTCAATACATCAATTGTAGAGTGATATAGAAATACCTCTGTTAAAATAGTGCTCAATACATCAATTGTAGAGTGATATAGAAATACCACTGTTAAAATAATGCTCAATACATCAATTGTAGAGTTATATAGAAATACCACTGTTAGAATAGTGCTCAATACATCAATTGTAGAGCAATATAAAATACCACTGTTAAAATAGTACTCAATACATCAATTGTAGAGCTATATTGAAATACCACTATTAATATAGTGCTCAACACATCAATTGTAGAGTGATATAGAAATACCACTGTTAAAATAGTGCTCAATACATCAATTGTAGAGCTATATTGAAATACCACTGTTAAAATAGTGCTCAATACATCAATTGTAGAGTGATGTAGAAATACCACTGTTAAAATAGTGCTCAATACATCAATTGTAGAGATATATTGAAATACCACTGTTAAAATAGTGCTCAATACATCAATTGTAGAGTGATGTAGAAATACCACTATTAAAATAGTGCTCAATACATCAATTGTAGAGTGATGTAGAAATACCACCGTTAAAATAGTGCTCAATACATCAATTGTAGAGTGATATAGAAATACCACTGTTAAAATAGTGCTCAATACATCAATTGTAGAGAGATATAGAAATACCACTGTTAAAATAGTGCTCAATACATCAATTGTAGAGTGATATAGAAATACCACTGTTAAAATAGTGCTCAATACATCAATTGTAGAGAGATATAGAAATACCACTGTTAAAATAGTGCTCAAAACATCAATTGTAGAGTGATATAGAAATACCACTGTTAAAATAGTGCTCAATACATCAATTATAGAGAGATATAGAAATACCACTGTTAAAATAGTGCTCAAT
>NW_008708376.1:202920-227288 GCF_000327385.1 Lottia gigantea
TGTTAAATAGTGCTCAATACATCAATTGTAGAGAGATATAGAAATACCACTGTTAAAATAGTCCTCAATACATCAATTGTAGAGTGATATAGAAATACCACTGTTAAAATAGTACTCAATACATCAATTGTAGAGTGATATAGAAATACCACTGTTAAAATAGTACTCAATACATCAATTGTAGAGAGATATAGAAATACCACTGTTAAAATAGTATTCAATACATCAATTGTAGAGAAATATAGAAATACCACTGTTAAAATAGTACTCAATACATCAATTGTAGAGTGATATAGAAATACCACTGTTAAAATAGTGCTCAATACATCAATTGTAGAGTGATATAGAAATACCACTGTTAAAATAGTGCTCAATACATCAATTGTAGAGTGATATAGAAATACCACTGTTAAAATAGTGCTCAATACATCAATTGTAGAGTGATATAGAAATACCACTGTTAAAATAGTGCTCAATACATCAATTGTAGAGTGATATAGAAATACCACTGTTAAAATAGTGCTCAATACATCAATTGTAGAGTGATATAGAAATACCACTGTTAAAATAGTGCTCAATACATCACTTGTAGAGTGATATAGAAATACCACTGTTAAAATAGTGCTCAATACATCAATTGTAGAGTGATATACAAATATTTAAACAGAACTGATTATTTTTTTTGGAACCCCCAAACATCCACCAGCACGTAGCTACCCCCCCTTCCCTAATCTGTATAACTGTACTCACCATCTTGTGACATGCCAGCATTAAGACATCTCTGATATCGACAGTATTGACATTTATTCCTCGACCCCATATCTATTTTACACTGTGACCCCATTTGACACGGCTTATATACCAACGATTTCTTTAGGGTTCGTCGGAAAAAACCCTGAAAATAAAATTCATATTACATCATATACCAGGATATATCAATAATAAACATTATTTTCAGTTCTATACAAATTAAAATTCATATTCCCAAGGGTTCTGGTCAAACCTGGACCTTGAACAATCTTTTTGGAAAACAACTTAGGTTCTCAAAATCCCTGCCTACTAGATAGTTTCTGGTAAAACCCTTGACAATGACAAATACACCATTAGCTACAGAGATCCCGAGTTGTCAAACCCTGTCCCAGAGTAGTATCAGGTGTTAAAGATGGGTATGTCCTGTCTGGTTAGAATCACCTGTAAATAACAATTATAATGACCTACCTTACACCCCTCGCAGGAATGGACTCCATAATGAAAGCCTGAGGCCCTGTCTCCACAGATTCTACACAGTACATCCAGTTCATTGGTGTATTGAGGTTTGGGGATGCACTGAAATAGAAACATTCAGTCAGTGGTATGGACTAGTCGGAAACCGTGAAGTTTCCTTTTCAACTTTCAGGCATTTAAATACTGTGTAATATATACACACCCTGACAAGGACTGAATGTGACAGTTCTGTTAACTCTCTGAAAAGAGAATCATATAAGTGGGGGTCTATGGAGTGGGGTGCTCCCTGGGAAATTGTTCTTTAACATATGCTCCCCTGCATATATTTCTGGGGCTTGCAGTCCTTTGGATTTGGTTCAACAAACCCTTGGGTAATTGAGGCACTGCCAATCAAGTTTAGAAGTTAGCTTACCTTGCCACCATCAGATGAGACACTGGGACTTCGTGATAAAGGTTCCCGTAATGAGGGAGACATGGCTGAAAGATGGGGATACAGATACGACGACGATTGTGACGATTCTTCATGAAGAAAGGCAGCAGATAGTTGGTTATCCTCCATCATTCTTCCTCCAAAAACATCAAAACACATGGTGGGCATCACTTGGTCGTGGTCATAATATCCTTCGTAAGGATCTCCCAGTAAATCTATAAATAGAACATACACAAACCTTATTATTACTATCAAACCCGACAAATCCAGCCTTACCCACTTCTAAGACTTGATAACTGAATGTTATTTGATAGTGTTATTTAAAGACTATGTTATTTGACTGAAAGACTATGTTATTTGACTGAAAGACTATGTTATTAGACTGAAAGACTATGTTATTTGACTGAAAGACTATGTTATTTGACTGAAAGACTATGTTATTTGACTGAAAGACTATGTTATTTGACTGAAAGACTATGTTATTTGACTGAAAGACTATGTTATTTGACTGAAAGACTATGTTATTAGACTGAAAGACTATGTTATTTGACTGAAAGACTATGTTATTTGACTGAAAGACTATGTTATTTGACTGAAAGACTATGTTATTTGACTGAAAGACTGTGTTATTTGACTGAAAGACTATGTTATTAGACTGAAAGACTATGTTATTTGACTGAAAGACTGTGTTATTTGACTGAAAGACTATATTATTAGACTGAAAGACTATGTTATTAGACTGAAAGACTATGTTATTTGACTGAAAGACTGTGTTATTTGACTGAAAGACTGTGTTATTTGACTGAAAGACTATGACTGAAAGACTATGACTGAAAGACTATGTTATTTGACTGAAAGACTATGACTGAAAGACTATGACTGAAAGACTATGACTGAAATGACTGATATGTTATTTGACTGAAAGACTATGACTGAAAGACTATGTTATTTGACTGAAAGACTGTGTTATTTGACTGAAAGACTATGTTATTTGACTGAAAGACCATGACTGAAAGACTATGACTAAAAGACTATGTTATTTGACTGAAAGACTATGACTGAAAGACTATGACTGAAAGACTATGTTATTTGACTGAAAGACTGTGTTATTTGACTGAAAGACTATGTTATTTGACTGAAAGACTATGACTGAAAGACTATGACTAAAAGACTATGTTATTTGACTGAAAGACTGTGACTGAAAGACTTTGACTGAAAGACTATGACTGAAAGACTATGTTATTTGACTGAAAGACTATGACTGAAAGACTATGACTGAAAGACTATGACTGAAAGACTATGTTATTTGACTGAAAGACTATGACTGAAAGACTATGACTAAAAGACTATGTTATTTGACTGAAAGACTATGACTGAAAGACTTTGACTGAAAGACTATGACTGAAAGACTATGACTGAAAGACTATGTTATTTGACTGAAAGACTGTGTTATTTGACTGAAAGACTATGTTATTTGACTGAAAGACTATGACTGAAAGACTATGACTAAAAGAATATGTTATTTGACTGAAAGACTATGACTGAAAGACTATGACTGAAAGACTATGTTATTTGACTGAAAGACTGTGTTATTTGACTGAAAGACTATGACTGAAAGACTATGACTGAAAGACTATGACTGAAAGACTATGTTATTTGACTGAAAGACTATGTTATTTGACTCAAATCTATGTTATTTGACTATGTTATAAGACTGTGTTATTAGTTGGTTCCCATACTGTTTGACCTGTAATCTATATAAGTCTGATGTAATGAGGAAATAAGTTATCAGTGACTCACAAGAAATGAGTGCATTGTCAAACTCCAGCAAAGGACCACTGTGATATTCTATATCCGAATCGTGTTTCAATCAAGTGATGTATTGAATGGGATATCCTGTATTACTTTAAGATGACTTCAATAATGAAAGTGGCCATGAGTTCCTCTAATGAAAATGATTTTTCAGTTGCCTTCGATATTTTTATTCGCAAATATTATTAGCAGTTTTTCTAATAAAGACATCATAAGATAAATCTCAGTTTAAGTGTAATTACAGGAACCACAGACGTCTTCATGAAGATTGGAATGGTGCAAATCGAAGCCACCAGTGTCCCTGATACATATGTAAAATGTAGATAAACCCTGCTACTTGTAGACACATCAGTCTTAGTCATGAATTGTTAACTATAGTTAATCCTCTATCTCTATGTTGACTAATATTTTGTGACTAAATTATAGAGTGATTAAAGCTAGTTATCAAAGTGACATTAAGATGTTAGAATTAACATATAAAATAGACACCCTAGCTAAAAGGTTTTAGCATGAGCCAAGCAACAATACTACATATGATTTTGCTTGGTGATTAGTGTTGAAACGGTTAATCAGTTAACCGATTTTGGGTAGTATTTCGCGGGTAACCGGGTCTGATTTGTGACAATCGGTTAACCATCAATTTTATAAGAAGTAAACCGAGAGCAATTTTGACAGAAATTTCGTCACTGTATGAGTCTTTAAGCTGTTTTCTTTAGTAAATAAACATCTTTATTGATTGAATAATTGAGATAAATCAAGATAGGGTATCAATTATCAAAACACTATTACTTTTTATTAACTCTCTTCTAATGGGCTGTTGTTTCTTCTTGTCTGTCATTCAAGCTTATTAATATTCATGAGTACGGATTCATTGAGACAATAGATTTATACCAGTTTTATACTGACGACTTCAGTGAGATACACTGTTACACTGACCCCACAACTGTTGATCTGTTGGAGACTGTAGCAATGAGTGACAATGGCGCCAGTCCGTCTGAATTCTGTCAGGCCCGCTGGTAATCTTACATATCAGAAGCAGACACTTCAATGGGTTGTTTGGTATCTGTCAATTTGTACTCACAATTCGCGGGGGGAACTAGACAAAATCTTCCTGGGTACTCATTTACACTTACTCTAGTTTAGTTAACGGTGAGTTACCACCCCAATTGCAGTTTTTGACCCCTTTTATAATCTTAAGTGATAAACATGGATTAATAAAGATCACTAACCGTTTCAACACTATTGATGATACAACAATCTCTTACTCTACACAAACAGATATAAACATTATGTTAGTATGTAGAGTTTAGTGCAATTGGGTTATGTTGAAATAATTGCAATGTAAAGCAGGTCGTCATGTACTTCTATTATATCTGCTTAGATTGTTTTATTTGAATGAGGTTTTCTCGTTTTTATATTTATATCAGGACCACTTACAGCTTGTATTAACACATTATGATTTCCACTCTGACAACAGTGGTTCCTGTAATTCAAGAAAATATTAAAGGGATTGTTAAGAGTTTTTCTAAATTTTTTTATGTATATCAGGGACTATGATAGCATCAATTTGCGCCATTTCAATTTTCAATCAGATGTCTGTGGTTCCTGCAATTCCACTAAAACTAAGGATTTTATGACGTCACTAATCACGAAGGGCCCTATGTGATGAAGCATATTTTTGTGATTAGTGACGTCATCAAACGCTTAGTTTTAGAGAAACTGCAGGAACAACAGACGTCTGATTGAAAATTGGAATGATGTATGTCTCAAATCCATCTTGTATTTAATGATCTAATTATATTTGCATTCTAATTATTAAAAATAAAAGCTAATATAAAACAGGAAGAAAGTTTGGTATAATTTTAATTAGACTAATCTATTTAAATATTATTACAGTATTAAACTAGAATAGTATAAACTTATCTCCCTTGTTTAACTATAAACTACTGTATTGTGTTTTAGGCTCTGTTGTTTTATGATGAATGTTATGTAAGATTTCATTTTGACAAGTGCCTAGCTAGCTCAAGGTAGGTATTTGACAGATGTCAGTTAGCTAAGGTCATAAAAAATTGACAATTGGAAGGAGTTTCAAATAACCCTCTAAGATTGAACTGTCGTATTAACATTATTTGTTTCTGAGATGCCATCTTTCAAATTTTGTATTGGATGTCTTAACTCTACAATTAAATTAACTTCTATAGCCAACTAGATGTCTCAGATGTCAGTTAGCTAGGGTTATGAAAACTTGACAATAAGGAGATCAATTCGAGATTTAACATTGGATAATATGATACTACATCAGAATATTGTACAATATCTTAACACAATCTAACCTGATGATGGGTTACCCACCCGAAACATGTTATAGAATATAGGTGTAAAGATGGGATATCAGAATATTGTACAATATCTTAACACAATCTAACCTGATGATGGGTTACCTACCCGAAACATGTTATAGAATATAGGTGTAAAGATGAGATATCAGAATATTGTACAATATCTTAACACAATCTAACCTGATGATGGGTTACCCACCCGAAACATGTTATAGAATATAGGTGTAAAGATGAGATATCAGAATATAGAATATAAATAAGTAAGATGAAGTCAACTGTTATAAATTATTATTTATTAAATAGGATATACTATAGAGTCACTCATGTATTCCTTGATACATCAGTAAGCATGACAATACTGGCAATTAAGAAATGTCATTGAGCCAGAGCAAGAAAAACTATACCCTTTCTTGGAATTAGTCAGGAAATATACACAACTTTGATAGATAAAACAAAAGTTGATGGCAAAAGGTAAGCTTGCCAATACTGGTATTGTTCAATTCCTAGATTGATACAGTTATGTTAGTGAATGTCAATTAGCTAGAGCCAGAAAAACTATCCTTTCTTGTGGTTTGTCAAGGAATAGACACAGTACACATATCAAAATGTTGATAGATAAAACATTAGTCAAGCATGTCATGGTTGTTTATTTGCTAGTCTGATCTTGATTCATGTTTGTTAGTGAATTTCAATTAGCTAGAGTCAGAAAAACTATCCTTTCTTATGGTTTGCCAAATCGTAACAAAATCAAAACTTTATTATACTTTTCGAGATGTAACTTAAAGACTCTTCAGTGACAAAATCTGAGTTTACTGTCTGTGTTCTAGTCTTAGATTGATATATTTGGTAATAGATGTCATCTAGCAAGAACCAGAAAAACTAACATCTATCAAAGAGTATGAGATGGAATACTTTAAATAATAACACCATGACGTATCCTATAAACTTATCTCAGAGTTTCCTATTTGGACAGCAATTTCTTTAAAGTACATCATTAGAAGATTTTTGAAGTTCTCAACATCAATAAATAACACTTCAACAACAAATGGAAAATCCCAGACTATATCCTTGTCGTAGACAGAGATAGTTTGATAGTTTGGGCATCACAGACTAAAACTAATTGTACTACAATGTATGACTTATTGTACTACAATGTATGACTTATTGTACTACAATGTATGACTTATTGTATTTCCAAATGAAGTGAGCAATTCCTACTGTACTATGGCTATGAGCCAGTAAAAGAAAAAAGACAAACTAACTTACCAAAGTGATGAGTAGGCACGGTGGTGGGGTGATATTCCTCCCCTAATAGCATTTAAATAATCCAAGAAAAAACTTCACAAAGTACAGATTAGAACGAGAAAAATTTAACAAATCACACACCTCACTTTCCAAAGTTTGGTTTCAATAGAATATACAGTATAAGTATATCTATGTTAGGTTACCACGACAAACTATACAAGTATAAAGTCCATCAAGGCCGGTACGTATCAGCATTATTTTCACAGAATACTCTACTACTTATATAATTCCAAAATATTAACAGTTGTCCAACGTTGTTGAAGCGAAGAGTAAGCACTGAACGAGTCAAGTGTGTGTTTCTGTATAAATGCACGTCTCGGTGTGGTATATCAAATATAATCAATGATGTATCGCCCTCGTATACCACGCTACGTCACTAATAAGGTCATACGGGTATACACTGCACCGTTTGTCCTACTGACATACTGAGATACTGGCATACTGACCTGATTAGCGCGTGAAACCTGCGCCGTCAACCACTGCGCACCTTTATTCAGGTCACCCTGTCGTTATCCTCCACCAATTAAATTAATTAATCTAACTTCAGGCGGCTGGGAGATATAATATTACATATTTTCTCATTTCCTTTCCGACTCGTAGGAATTTCTCTGGCGTTTAGAATCCTGATATACAAACCATGACATGGGCGAGAACCACAAACATCAGGAAGGTAAAATAAAACGCCCTGAAAGTTTACATTTATGGCTTTTGAAAGATTCAAACCTACGTCACCAATTGGCTTATCGGTTACTTCCAAACTTCAAGATATTTTTTACGTATTAACCAATGAACCAAGTTTATTCACAGTTTTTTTTCTTTTTTAATAGTTTGTTTTCACGTCGACAATTTAACAATCAACAATGTAACTATTTAGGTTCATTCATAGACTTTATGTCTCAATCAAACATTAAGAATGAGTAAAAGAGGAAAGTAAAATATGTTGAAATTGACCGTTTCTGTCAAAGTTACTGGTCATTGATAGCGAAATGTTCCAGTAACAGGCGTTTTGGAAGTGATATCACACATTGTAAGCAAAACTTGTAGATTTGTGGTCAATGGGAGAAATGGAAGATGTTTACAGCTCTATTATACGCGTCTGATACGTACATTCAACCATCTAGTAAACCTCTACAGCCACTACAGTGTAAGCAAAACTCATAGATTTGTGGTCAATGGGAGAAAGAACTATTGTCTGATACATTCAACCATATAGTAAACCTCTACAGCCACTACAGTGTAAGCAAAACTCATAGATTTGTGGTCAATGGGAGAAAGAACTATTGTCTGATACATTCAACCATATAGTAAACCTCTACAGCCACTACAGTGTAAGCAAAACTCATAGATTTATGGTCAATGGGAGAAATGGAAGATGTTTACAGCTCTGATACGTCTAATACGTATATTCAACCATCTAGTAAACCTCTACAGCCACTACAGTGTAAGCAAAACTCATAGATTTGTGGTCAATGGGAGAAAGAACTAGTGTCTGATATATTCAACCATATAGTAAACCTCTACAGCCTCTACAGTGTAAGCAAAACTCATAGATTTGTGGTCAATGGGAGAAAGAACTGATACGTCCACTTTAAATCAAACTAGACAACACATCGTTTCATAATATTCTGTACTCTTAATTGTCCCACACTGCCCTGTACTAAATATCGTTACCAGGTATACAAACTATCTGCTAGTGAGTGTATTGATCGCCTCAATAACCATACACAATTCTTATATGTCAGTTTTCAAATCGATACGACCTTGAGAATTTCGTCATCTAGGTCAATAGAAGTTGAAGATTGTCCAGTAATCGTCTGTTATTGGTTAAACTCTGACCTGAAACAACTCGGTCAACGTCTCGCCTTGGAAGGTGGGTAGCCGCTGGGATAACTCACCCTCGAAAGTGAATGACATATCTGTACCTGATTGTGCCACGACGGGTAACAATATGAAGACTGAATTGCAGGCAATCATACTAGGCGATGGCGACATAGGGCTAATTATTAAGGTCGCGGTCTTTCCCCGTCCGATAGCCTATCCCATGTAAACCCTAAAATTCCGTCCTGTACTCACAACTGACAGCAGGTTGAGACAGACAGTATATTATGTTATTTTACTGGTTTGTCTCTAGATAGAAATGCAGGTTGGAGTTCCATGTGATAAAGCATTAACCAATTAGTCATGAGAATTTAGGCTACATAGACGAGATATCGGCTTGGTATCCGACCAACTGGAAGTTTAGAATTTCCCTGATGAAGGTAATGTTGAAACCTCGAATCAAGGCTCATCGTACTATTAAAATGGAGATGACATGACAACAATATAATAGATTCCTAAAAAATCCAAAATATAGAGAAACAAATAGACATATATCATCCAGTCTTACTATGTCTATGCCGTTGACAGGAAATGTCTGGATGTCAGAGACTACTAGTCACCCTACCGGAAGTACAATATTGCGCGAATTTTGGATACGAAAACGTGGTTACAGTTTTAATTTGATTGTAACAATTATTTCAAAAGAGAGAATAATCCTGGTTTTTACTATATTTGGTTTATTCTTATTAAAAAAAAAATTTTTAATTTTCCCTTAACGTTGAGTTTGAACCCAGCTTTTAGACTTTTTTTTTAATATTTTTAGATACCGGTATATAAAGAGTTTTTTCTCATGGGATTCTGTTTGTCATTTAACATCAATCAAAAACTTCAATCTGTGATAAAAAGATTAAAAAACTTACTAGTGATTATATCTGAACTGATCCACAATTGGTTTGTATCAAACATGTTCTAACGAACAGACACATAAATTATATCCTGTAATAATCCGACTGGCACCTCTACAATCCGACACAATGACAAACAGTCGACAGTTATAGTCTACAATGTTTATTTGTGATATTTTCAGAAGTCGCTGAACTTAAAAAATGGACATGAAGGTGGATAGTGAGGTGAACAAACTCTGCCCAATTTCGAAAGTTCAAATTTGTTTGAGTAGAAAGTGTCTGTAGTATATTTGTGGGTTCTGCCCACGATTAATTTCTACAATCATAACAACTGGAGGAAATGTTATTACCTAGCAGTTGTCTTATAGTAAATAAACCGAACTCGCCACAGGCAGGCTGGATACCAGTTCGTTTACCTCGTACTACAGATCAATGACCGAGCTTGTCAATGTAATCTTAAAGATGTTACGCAAACAGCCGTCAGTGCTGTAGATTTGTCCACTGATATTCTGTTAATGTCAGATCCACAATATCTTTTAAGGCAAGAAAATTCCGCGCCTACAACGGGATATAAACGATAAGTCAACATCATGTGACAGGCGTGTATTGTTGTTGATTTTTTAAAATGACATAGGCCTTTGATTCCATTATTCAGCAGAATTTGTCCCTGAAACTTTGTCTATGGTAATGAGACTAGAACATACCAAACTATCATGTCCACATAGCTAGCAGATTGTTTGAAACAATGATAGTTTTTTGTAGTCAGAATGAGACTAGAACATACCAAACTATCGTGTCTAACTAGCTAGTAGATTGTTTGGTACAATGACAGTTTTCTGTAGTCAGAATGAGACTAGAGCATACCAAACTATCGTGTCTAACTAGCTAGTAGATTGTTTGGTACAATGACAGTTTTTTGTAGTCAGAATGAGACTAGAGCATACCAAACTATCGCGTCTAACTAGCTAGTAGATTGCTTGGTATAATGACAATTTTCTGTAGTCAGAATGAGACTAGAACATACCAAACTATCGTGTCTAACTAGCTAGCAGACTTTTTGGTGGTACAATAATAGTTTTCTGTAGTCAAAATGAGACTAGAGCATACCAAACTATCGTGTCTAACTAGCTACCAGACTTTTTGGTGGTACAATAATAGTTTTCTGTAGTCAAAATGAGACTAGAGCATACCAAACTATCGTGTCTAACTAGCTAGCAGATTGTTTGATACAATGATAGTTTTCTGTAGTCAGAATGAGACTAGAGCATACCAAACTACCGTGTCTTACTAGCTAGCAGATTGTTTGATACAATTATAGTTTTCTGTAGTCAGAATGAGACTAGATCATACCAAACTATCGTGTTGAACTAGCTAGCAGATTGCTTGGTACAGTAACAGTTTTCTGTGGTCAGAATGGGACTAGAGTATACCAAACTATCGTGTCTAATTAGCTAGCAGATTGTTTGATACAATGATAGTTTTCTGTAGTCAGAATGAGACTAGAGCATACCAAACTATCGTGTCTAATTAACTAGCAGATCGTTTGATACAATGATAGTTTTCTGTAGTCAGAATGAGACTAGAGTATACCAAACTATCGTGTCTAACTAGCTAGCAGATTGTTTGATACAATGATAGTTTTCTGTGGTCAGAATGAGACTAGAGCATACCAAACTATCGTGTCTAATTAGCTAGCAGATTGTTTGATACAATGATAGTTTTCTGTAGTCAGAATGAGACTAGAGCATACCAAACTATCGTGTCTAATTAGCTAGCAGATTGTTTGATACAATGACAGTTTTCTGTAGTCAGAATGAGACTAGAGCATACCAAACTATCGTGTCTAACTAGCTAGTAGATTGCTTGGTACAATGACAGTTTTCTATGGTCAGAATGAGACTAGAGCATACCAAACTATCGTGTCTAACTAGCTAGTAGATTGCTTGGTACAATGACAGTTTTCTATGGTCAGAATGAGACTAGAGCATACCAAACTATCGTGTCTAACTAGCTAGTAGATTGCTTGGTACAATGACAGTTTTCTATGGTCAGAATGAGACTAGAACATACCAAACTATCGTGTCTAACTAGCTAGTAGATTGCTTGGTATAATGACAGTTTTCTACGGTCAGAATGAGACTAGAACATACCAAACTATCGTGTCTAACTAGCTAGTAGATTGTTTGATATAATGACAGTTTTCTGTGGTCAGAATGAGACTAGAGCATACCAAACTATCGTATCTAACTAGCTAGTAGATTGCTTGGTACAATGACAGTTTTCTGTGGTCAGAATGAGACTAGAACATACCAAACTATCGTGTCTAACTAGCTAGCAGATTGTTTGATATAATGACAGTTTTCTGTGGTCAGAATGAGACTAGAGCATACCAAACTATCGTATCTAACTAGCTAGTAGATTGCTTGGTACAATGACAGTTTTCTGTGGTCAGAATGAGACTAGAGCATACCAAACTATCGTGTCTAACTAGCTAGTAGATTGTTTGGTACAATGACAGTTTTCTATGGTCAGAATGAGACTAGAACATACCAAACTATCGTGTCTAACTAGCTAGTAGATTGCTTGGTATAATGATAGTTTTCTGTGGTCAGAATGAGACTAGAGCATAAAGCATACCGAACAATCGTGTATAACAATGGCGATTATTTAGATTCAAAATTTCTCTCATTGTACACAGCATGGTGTTGCCTGTCCACTTTCGCCCAATCAAGTGTACACAAATAGGACGTAAAACTCCATTCATTTCATTTCGGATGATCATTGACCTTATCCCTCTTAAAGTTATTAGGTATCTGGATTAAGCTTCAAATTTTTCAAAAATAATTCTAAAAAAGCTGTCTTGATAAGCTATTCCTTAGATTTATTCCTTCAAACAAATAGCACCCATGATATTAGATAATGATCAGATCAATCATTTAACAGGTGCGTGTTCTCGGTTTTTCCGTTGATAAATTGGTCGCAGCACGACGGCTAGGAGAGACTTATCGTCAACTAGATCAATGTCAAATTTAATAGTTATGTTCTACTTTTTTTTTATTAAACACAATTTATCTAGTTATTGACCTCGAGGCCATTCCTCAAACTCTTAACTTTTAACTTTCAACTCTTTTAACTCTAACTCTTTCAAATCAACTCTTTTAACTCTTTCAAATCAACTCTTTTAACTCTTTCAAATCAACTCTTTTAAATCTTTCAAATCAACACTTTCTGCTCTTTCAAAGCAACTCTTTTAAATCTTTCAAATCAACTCTTTTAACTCTTTCAAATCAACTCTTTTAACTCTTTCAAATCAACTCTTTTAACTCTTTCAAATCAACTCTTTTAAATCTTTCAAATCAACTCTTTCTGCTCTTTCAAAGCAACTCTTTCAAATCAACTCATTTGTGCTTGTTGTTACCAAAGCAGAGGATGCTTATCTATTCTAGAACACCCGGCATAACTGGGTTTGTTAAATTTGAAACCCTTAAAGTTAAAATCTTGGACAATTTGAGGGGCGTGGTCATTAGAAGGTCACAAGGTAAAGGTCACAGACAAAATCAAATCAAAATCAAAAATTATTACCTCAAGGTAAATAACCACAAGGATTTATCACAGTGATGTGGCCACAAGGTAATTTGGTCACAGTAATATGACCACAAGTTAAATTAGTCACAGTAATATGACCACCAGGTTAATTGTTCACAACGTAAATTGGTCACAGATATATGACCACAATGTGAAATGGTCACAACTATTTGATGGCAGTATGACAACAGGATAAAGTTGGTTACAGGAAATTGATCATAGAAATATCTACACACGGTGAAATGATCACAGTAAAACGATCACAAGGTCATGTTTCTCTGATGTTTGATATAATATTTGAAATAAAATCATGGTGGAGATGGATCTTTAAGTTTATGATAACCAGACACTGGTGGCCTGTCATCCAGATAATGGAGAGAAAAGGCCTTGACCTCATTCTTTACAATTCTTTACAAATTGTTTTATCGATTTTATTTTCTCTCACGCGACAGTCAATGTGCTGAATTGTATTAGACCACGTTTCTAGAGCTGAGAAATCTTACTTCAACTATCGATCCATTCCGACCCAATTAAATTTGATTGAAAAACTGCGACTGGTGAAGGTTTAATGAAGGTTTTTAAATTGACTGTCAATGACAGGTCAAGATGACAGAAAGTCTGAGAGAAGTGATTTAGTACAGATCTTCAAGGTTGCAACAAACTCTTGTACAGTAGAGGCACAGGGGGTGAGGGTAGTGGTGGTTATGAGGGAGACTGTATTTTGTATCAGTTGTATATTTTGTATAAGCTATACATTTTGTTTGTAAATGTTGTATAGTTTCATACTTGTACATGTTATATAATAATATTTAGACAACTATACAGATAGCTGAAATTGAGCTCTATCAGCTGGTAAAGTAAATATTTAGATGACTATACAGATAGCTGAAATTGAGCTCTATCAGCTGGTAGAGTGAATATTTAGACGACTATACAGATAGCTGAAATTGAGCTCTATCAGCTGGTAGAGTGAATATTTAGACGACTATATAGATGACTGAAATTGAGCTCTATCAGCTGGTAAAGTAAATATTTAGATGACTATATAGAAAGCTGAAATTGAGCTCTATCAGCTGGTAAAGATAATATTCAGACGACTATACAGATAGCTGAAATTGAGTTCTATCAGTTGGTAAAGTAAATATTTAGATGACTATACTGATAGCTGAAATTGAGCTCTATCAGCTGGTAAAGTTAAAATTTAGATGACTATATAGAAAGCTGAAATTGAGCTCTATCAGTTGGTAAAGTAAATATTAAGATGACTATATAAATAGCTGAAATTGAGTTCTATCAGCTGGTAAAGTGAATATTAAGATGACTATATAGATAGTTGAAATTGAGCTCTATCAGCTAGTAAAGTAAATATTTAGATGACTATACAGATAGCTGAAATTGAGCTCTATCAGCTGGTAAAGTAAATATTTAGATGACTATACAGATAGCTGAAATTGAGCTCTATCAGCTGGTAAAGTAAATATTTAGATGACTATACAGATAGCTGAAATTGAGCTCTATCAGCTGGTAAAGTAAATATTTAGATGACTATACAGATAGCTGAAATTGAGCTCTATCAACTGGTAAAGCTTTTAAAAATCAGTAACCTCAAGATTTCTGGGGGGAAAAAAACACAGACTCTGTCTCTTTAACCTGATTGATAATAAACAGGAAGGAAGAAAAATCGGACGGTGGTTTGTGAACTTTCTAACCTTTGATCGCTTTCAGTAAATCACCAGGTTCGATCATTAGACAACTTTCAATCAATTGAGTAACCATGACAACGGCACAGTTATTGATTTTTTTAATAATCTTGAAGTAAAGTACAAAATGACGGTGGTTTTGATCTGACATGGTCTATCTTTTATAATGACTCATCTAAAACGTAATCCGAAACATTTCTTACTTCTTATAATTAGGTCAGTAGAGTTTTACGTACTAATCCTTCTAATGGACTGAAGACATGAACACCGTCTAATACCTTGACATCATTGGACACTTTCAACAGAACGACTGTAAACAATATATTGCTTATTTTAGTGTTTCTGTTAAAATCTCTGATTGGTTGTATTCGTTTCCGTACAATCCAATCAAATTGTTGTATTTACAATATTTATGATACAAGAAAAGTACCCAATGATGTCAGGGAATAAGACAGAGTTCGAAATTATTCAGATATCAAACTATCGTGTCTAACTAGCTAGTAGATTGTTTGATACAATGATAGTTTTCTGTAGTCAAAATGAGGCTAGAACATACCAAACTATCGCGTCTAACTAGCTAGCAGATTGCTTGGTACAATGATAGTTTGCTGTGGTCAAAATGAGACTAGAGCATACCAAACTATCGTGTCTAACTAGCTAGTAGATTGTTTGGTACAATGATAGTTTTCTATGGTCAGAATGAGACTAGAGCATACCAAACTATCGCGTCTAACTAGCTAGTAGATTGTTTGGTACAATGATAGTTTGCTGTGGTCAAAATGAGACTAGAGCATACCAAACTATCGTGTCTAACTAGCTAGTAGATTGCTTGGTACAATGATAGTTTTCCATGGTCAGAATGAGACTAGAGCATACCAAACTATCGTGTCTTACTAACTAATAGATTGTTTGGTACAATGATAGTTTCTATGGTCAGAATGAGACTAGAGCATACCAAACTATCGCGTCTAACTAGCTAGTAGATTGTTTGGTACAATGATAGTTTTCTGTGGTCAGAATGAGACTAGAACATACCAAACTATCGTGTCTAATTAGCTAGCAGATTGTTTGGTACAATGATAGTTTTCTATGGTCAGAATGAGACTAGAGCATACCAAACTATCGCGTCTAACTAGCTAGTAGATTGTTTGGTACAATGATAGTTTTCTATGGTCAGAATGAGACTAGAGCATACCAAACTATCATGTCCAACTAGCGAGTAGATTGTCTGATACAATGATAGTTTTCTGTAGTCAGAATGAGACTAGAACATACCAAACTATCGTGTCTAACTAGCTAGTAGATTGTCTGATACAATGATAGTTTTCTGTAGTCAGAATGAGAAGATTGTTTGGTACAGTAACAGTTTTCTGTAGTCAGAATGAGACTAGATCATACCAAACTATCGTATCTAACTAGCTAGTAATGAGACTAGAGTATACCAAACTATCGTGTCTAACTAGCTAGTGGATTGTTTGGTACAGTAACAGTTTTCTGTAGTCAGAATGAGACTAGAGTACACCAAACTATCGTATCTAACTAGCGAGTAGATTGTTTGATACAATGATAGTTTTCTGTAGTCAGAATGAGACTAGATCATACCAAACTATCGTATCTAACTAGCTAGCAGATTGTTTGGTACAGTAACAGTTTTCTGTAGTCAGAATGAGACTAGATCATACCAAACTATCGTATCTAACTAGCTAGTAGATTGTTTGGTACAATGACAGTTTTCTGTAGTCAGAATGAGACTAGAACATACCAAACTATCGTGTCTAACTAGCTAGTAGATTGTCTGATACAATGATAGTTTTCTGTAGTCAGAATGAGACTAGATCATACCAAACTATCGTATCTAACTAGCTAGCAGATTGTTTGGTACAGTAACAGTTTTCTGTAGTCAGAATGAGACTAGATCATACCAAACTATCGTATCTAACTAGCTAGTAGATTGTTTGATACAATGATAGTTTTCTATGGTCAGAATGAGACTAGAACATACCAAACTATCGTATCTAACTAGCTAGTAGATTGTTTGGTACAATGATAGTTTTCTGTAGTCAGAATGAGACTAGAGCATACCAAACTATCGTATCTAACTAACTAATAGATTGTTTGGTACAATGATAGTTTTCTATGGTCAGAATGAGACTAGGGCATACCAAACTATCGTGCCCAATTAGCAAGAAGATTGATTGATACAATGTGGTCTGAAAGTAGAGTTTACCAAACTATCGCATGTAGTTAGCTAGCAGATAGCTTTAGATCGCATTTTGGCCTCGCTTTAAAAGTTTTATCTATGCTTCCCTTTCTTGATTGGTCGACTTTTGGATTAAACCATGGGGTTTTCCTTGTGATCTTGTGATAAGAAGGAAAGAGGAAGAAGTTTAAACAGAAAACACATGGGAATATAGCGAGAAGATTGATACTTCTTCAAAAACTAACACAATTTACACGTGTCGTCATCAGATGACAAAAAAGGGAATATATTATGGTATAACACACTTCTTTAATAACACCCCCTTCTTCATTTCATGTGATGAAAATCGTGTAAATTGTGTTGAATATACTTTGTTATTCAAGAAGTGTGTTATACCATAATACATTCCCAGATCCTCCGCTTTTAGATGTCGTTCAGGGAGCCGCGGTGGATTATTGAGTTAGACGCTTGCTCTCTATACTGAAGATCCAGTTCAATTCCGGTTTCCCCTGTCAGTGATGAAAAAACGTCTAGTCGTTCAGATGGTACAATGAACCGAGGCCCGTGTGCTACAGGCTGTGTACGTTAAAGATCCCTCGACAGCTAGAAATCGAAAAAGAGCAGGCAAAATTTCCCTCGTTGTCTTCATTAACCCACATGGCGCAGAAAATAGGACGTAAAATCCATTCATTACATTTCATTTCAATGTGGTTAAAATATTATAAGAAGTAAGAAGTGTTNGATTACGATGAGAAGGATTGTCTGAGAGGTTGAATAATGTTCAGACTTGAATTGTGAAATATTTATTATATCAGAGAAACATTAACAGCTTAAAGATTCACGTATTCAAATCAAGTTGGTTTTCTTAAGAGCCGACTCAGGCGAACTGAAATGAATGGAGTTTCGGGCCCGTAGCTACAGGGGGCTGGGTTTTGGAGAGAGGAGGGGGGGGGGGGGGAGGGTGGGGGGGTCAATCAAATTAGCTAGTAAAATGGCTGACATTCAAAATGGCTGACATCGAAAATGCCTGACATCGAAAATGCCTGAAATTCAAAATGGCTATTATAATGGCTAACTTTCAAAATGACATTCAAAGATGCTGACATTCAAAATGGTTGACAAACCAAAATGGTTGACAAATCAAAATGGTTGACAAATTAAAATGGTTGACAAATCAATCAAAAGGTGACCAATCAAAATGGTTGACCAATCAAAATGGTTATTGAAATTGTCAACATTCAAAATAGTTGGGGCTAGGTAATTTTTCCTATAAAAACCGACAATGTTTATATTTACAATCAGAGAACAGTGAATGGAACTCGACCAAACTATGACCCAAAGATACAGAATTTCTTCAATAGATATTGTCAACGGTCGCCTTGGGTCATTTGGAGTGCTATGTTTGCAGGCTACAGCAACGTTCATTGACTTGTACAGAATTGAAAATATCCCCAGGTTCTCTAATAACGAATTTGACATTTTCATTCTTGGTATACCGTCCTGGAGCCTGATGTGGTTTTACGTCATTTTATATATTAATCCATTTCTCTAAAACAAAATAGGTGAAATTTTCATCTCATACCACAGGTTTTTGACCCCGTGTTTTCCGCTGATGGCAAGACTCTTTCTAACTCAATACAGTTGATTGTTTGGTTCTATTCTATAAAAGTACATCATGAATTTTTGAAGACGCTAGCTAAAATTATAACTGGTTATTTTTGTTGCAATATGAAAAAAATAAAATCTTATACAAAAAAACGTTAATCTGGCGTTTCTACGGGCGAAAGGGGAGAGGAGGGGCAGAAATAGCCTGGCCCGGCTTTGCCCTCCAAATATTTTGGAGTCCCTGGAAAATTTTGTGGTCCCATGCCAATTTTAAAAATAGTGTAGTCTGGGTTATGTAGACTCTTCAAATTTTTGTCGATATGGATTGTAATTCAACCTGACAAATAATTACATCTTCTCCCATTCTACTTTATATTGATACATTCCTTGAATAATTTACATGTAAAAAACACACAAATAGACGATATACGGTGAATGCATCGTACCCAAACTACACCCCAATTCATCATACGTTCGTTATAAAACTATGTCAAAACCTATATTTTGGAGATAATACAGTGTACGGTGCGAGATTATCAATACAGTAGACTATGTTCTACCCCCTGTACCTCGTGTATTCACTTCTTCTATTTTCTATGGATCGTAGTCGTCTATTCGCTCTAATTGCGTTACATTCGGTGTACTGATATGCCAGGTTAGGACGGTTAAATAAAGATTAAGGAGTTTGTATTTTTCCTATGCATACTTCAACTAAACCTATACAACAGATCTAGAGCATAACGAACAGGGAATAACTAGTAATAAACTAAAAAATCTTATATAATTGTAAGTCTCATACTGAGTACATTAGGTCGGTCATTGACCTGTTTCTATAGTAATACATCTCTAGGGTTTGGTGCCATGCTACGTCACACAGTCGAAGAGACACTACGATCATTCCAGAAGTCGCAGTTATCAATACAAAGAAAGAGAGAAAGAGAGAAAGAGATTGATCAACATCGCTGCCAGTTTCTAGAGTATTGACCTTTACAGTGTGAATTATGAAATTAAAAAATCAGCTTGAGGGATGACTTGGTTCTATAAGTTTAGTTTCAGTGATCTGTTAACAGGACGCTAGTTTTCTAAACCTGACCTCTTGTCTCTATCAATTGTTGACATTCCATTGTTTCAACGACGAATGACAACAAAACAATGCTAATACCTTTTCCCTGACACTTTGTATCCTTCGTGAGATGATTGAATTCCCGAATTTCACCTTTACAGAAACATGACAGTAATAATGATTAACAAGCCAAAATAATTCAAATTTGATACGAGAAGAATGGTGAACGTAGTTATCTTTCCTTTATTATATGTTAATATTAGATCTTAAATGTTCCATTATGAAATACATATATAATACAAGATTTCCCCTTGTACACAGATTTATTAATTTTTTTTCATTTTAGAATCCATTCTTTGTTTTCGAGAAAATATTCATGTTTTTTTTAAATATTTATTTGCTGGTAACTTTAAAACAATAGTCTGATTTTCAATTTCCTGACGTTCACTTATAACTCTACTTTTAGGCTACGATATATGTAATTTAAAATATACCAGAGGAATCAGTACATACTCCTGCTTTCAACATATCCATCCTTTCAAGCCATGCTTTAGGGTCAAGAGACTTGTAGATTTGAGGATGCCGAAGGAAAATCAACTGCATGACTAGCTATGATCAATTGGAATCTATACAAGCATTTGTACTATAAAGTTTACACATTTCTGAATGCACTCATTTGATTTGACCCAATTCTAAATTCACATGCAATCAACACTGTCCCTGATTTGATCCACTTCTAAATGTACGTCCCTGATTCGACCCACTTCTACATTCACGTGCAATCAACGCCGTCCGTTATTTTGCCCAATTCAGAATGCACGTGCACTCAATGCCGTCACTCATTTGACCCAATTCTAGATTCACGTGCAATCAACACCTTCCCTGATTTGATCTATTTCTAAATTCACGTGCAATCAACGCCGTCCCTGATTTGACCCAATTCTAGATTCACGTGCTATCAATGTCATACTTGATTTGACCTAATTCTAAATTCACGTGCAATCAACACCTCTCTCATTTGACCCAATTCAGAATGCAGGTCGTTCCTGTATCTCCTCCCTCATTTCATATTTTTTTATCTGAATGAATCTGAGAGAAGTTTAGTTTGTCCCTAAAGACAAAGTCAGGCTGAATGATATTTCTGAATGTCAGTAGAATGTGCCTGCAGATATATCTAGTATATATATATATATATATATATATATATATATACTTACAAATCATATTCATCAATATTGATACTGGTTAATGACGTCATCACCAACATATACCAGCGGTCAATGCAACGTGGGCCCACACAGAGATTCTAGCTGATATTTCCAGAGAATAACCACCATTACTGCCGGAGGATCATCCTCGTTACATCTAGAGGCCATTCCGTATATAAAAAATATATATAGTTTAAATAAAGAATGATATATAAAAAGAATAGTATCACGTACGCTCCATACTGACTGCTCGTGATCAAACCCGAAGATCCTATGTCACGGGATTGTCAAACGCTAGTTCTTACGCCTTACGTCACATCTTCCACGCCTATACTACGAACTAAAAACAAAATTTGAAAACTCTGTTGTCTTTAACGTCAGTTAGGTCTTTCGCTACATTTTAAAAGGTAACCTCCTTTACCATAGACATCAAATAACCATGTACTTAGTGGATATCATATTTATATTCAAAATTCTTTTCAACAAAATTTCTTGTTTCTCATATTTGGCATGAGGCATTTGCCTTGATGTTATTAATGACATACTAGACAGCTCTATTTCAACATGTAAAGGCTGAAACTTGTCAAACTTCAGTAGGGATACGGGCTGAAATAGATCAGTTGTCTGAAGATCTCTACTTGTCAAACTTCAGTAGGGATACGGGCTGAAATAGATCAGTTGTCTGAAGATCTCTACTTGTCAAACTTCAGTAGGGATACGGGCTGAAATAGATCAGTTGTCTGAAGATCTCTACTTGTCAAACTTCAGTAGGGATACGGGCTGAAATAGATCAGTTGTCTGAAGATCTCTACTTGTCAAACTTCAGTAGGGACACAGGCTGAAATAGATCAGTTGTCTGAAGATCTCTACTTGTCAAACTTCAGTAGGGACACAGGCTGAAATAGATCAGTTGTCTGAAGATCTCTACTTGTCAAACTTCAGTAGAGATACAGGCTGAAATAGATCAGTTGTCTGAAGATCTCTACTTGTCAAACTTCAGTATGGACACAGGCTGAAAAAGATCAGTTGTCTGAAGATCTCTGCTTGTCAGACATTAGTAGGGACACTGGTTAAAATAGTTGTCTGAAGATCTCTACTTGTCAAACTTCAGTAGGGATACAGGCTGAAATAGATCAGTTGTCTGAAGAACTCTACTTGTCCAACTTCAGTAGAGACACGGGCTGAAATAGATCAGTTGTCTGAAGATCTCTACTTGTCCAACTTCAGTAGAGACACGGGCTGAAATAGATCAGTTGTCTGAAGATCTCTACTTGTCCAACTTCAGTAGAGACACGGGCTGACATAGATCAGTTGTCTGAAGATCTCTACTTGTCAAACTTCAGTAGGGACACGGGCTGAAATAGATCAGTTGTCTGAAGATATCTACTTGTCAAACTTCAGTAGAGACACAGGCTGAAATAGATCAGTTGTCTGAAGATATCTACTTGTCAAACTTCAGAAGGGACGCAGGCTGAAATAGATCAGTTGTCTGAAGATCTCTACTTGTCAAACTTCAGTAGGGAAGCAGGCTGAAATAGGTCAGTTGTCTGAAGATCTCTGCTTGTCAGACATTAGTAGGGACGCAGGCTGAAATAGATCAGTTGACTGAAGATCTCTGCTTGTCAGAAATTAGTAGGGACGCAGGCTGAAATAGATCAGTTGTCTGAAGATCTCTGCTTGTCAGACATTAGTAGGGACACTGGTTGAAATAGTCCAGTTGTCTGAAGATCTCTACCTGTCAAACTTCAGTAGGGACACAAGCTGAAATAGGTCATTTGTCTGAAGATTTCTATTTGCCAAACATTAGTAGGGACCCAGGCTGAAATAGGTCAATTGTCTGAAGTTCTCTACTTGTCAAACTTCAGTAGAGACACAGGCTGAAATAGGTCAGTTGTCTGAAGATCTATACTTGTCAAACTTCAGTAGGGACACAGACTGAAATGTCTGAAGATCTCTACTTGTCAAACTTCAGTAGAGACACAGGCTGAAATGGAACAGTTGTCTGAAGATCACACATCGTGAAACAACATGTTTCAGGTTCTGTTTTAAGATTTATATTCCTGCTATAAGGGTAGTAAATAAATACACCATGTACTAACGTCCCGAATCTCAAAATGAAATGATATCAATATATTGACAACACATTAGTAGCATCTAATGAACATTTAACATATATCAGTCATATATGAGTGATTATTTCATAATGAAATGTGGTATCAGGTGTCTAGAAGAGTAAGCATAGCCAGGTGCCACAACTGTCATTGGTGCTCAACATACACAACAAACACGACAAACAGGATGGCAAGAACAAGAAAAAAAAGGTGACTTAACTGACGAATTTTAAAAGTTCAAAGGAAAATAAAACATTCATCTGACCTTTGACCGTGTTAAATTCGTGTTGATTTTTGGACTGCCACATTCTCACCATCACTGTTGGACACTTCTAGCCTTCAGGCTGAAAAACACAAAGAGGTAATTCTTAATACAATATCAATCGGTACCAAATAAATGATTATTCAGATGTCGGATTACGCAGAATGCCGGAATATACAGATATCGGATATCTTAAGAGTAAACTGTATATGAATACACAAACAAAATCTACAGGCACCTGATCTGGTGGAAAAATCCTGGCTTCATATTTTTACAAAAGTTCAAGAGTTCGTTCGTGTGCAAATTAACAAGTTAATTTTTAACTATAATTTTGAATTTTGAGCATCAAGATAGGACCCCGAGAACCCACCGACAGAATTTGTCATTGCACAAAAATGGTTATGAATTTTGTTTGGAAAGATTTGAGATCGATAGGCGATTTGACAAAATATGTAGTGAAGCATCTAGTGAAGAAGAGTAAGCATGCCCTGCATTGTAACATTCGTCCATTGCCTTGGAGACGGATTATCATAAGCTTTGTTTTTCTCAATTTATTTATAGATTTTGTAATTGTTATTTTCAATCTTAATAAATAATATTATAATCAAACTAATACTGTATTAATAATAATAATAATAATAATATCTTTTATTACAAAAGGGTAAAACATTAGGCAATGCCAAATCGATGAGCATCAAAACAGATCCCGAGTACTCACTGATAGGTCTACTTCCATCTTGCAGACGTACTAATCGCAGCGGAACTGGAATGAAAGAAACATGTATATGATCCTACCTTGTG
>NW_008708376.1:227338-244849 GCF_000327385.1 Lottia gigantea
CCATAGTGAGTGGGATAGAACATACCTTCACCACAGTGAGTGGGATAGAACATACCTTCACCATAGTGAGTGGGATAGAAGATACCTTCACCACAGTGAGTGGGATAGAACATACCTTTACCATAGTGAGTGGGATAGAAGATACCTTCACCATAGTGAGTGGGATAGAACATACCTTCACCACAGTGAGTGGGATAGAACATACCTTCACCACAGTGAGTGGGATAGAACATACCTTTATTATAGTGAGTGGGATAGAAGATACCTTCACCATAGTGAGTGGGATAGAACATACCTTTACTATAGTGAGTGGGATAGAAGATACCTTTACTATAGTGAGTGGGATAGAACATACCTTCACCATAGTGAGTGGGATAGAACATACCTTCACCATAGTGAGTGGGATAGAAGATACCTTCACCATAGTGAGTGGGATAGAACATACCTTTGATATAGTGAGTGGGATAGAAGATACCTTCACCATAGTGAGTGGGATAGAACATACCTTCACCACAGTGAGTGGGATAGAACATACCTTCACCATAGTGAGTGGGATAGAACATACCTTCTTCAAGGTGTGGGATAGAAGATACCTTCACCATAGTGAGTGGGATAGAAGATACCTTCACCATAGTGAGTGGGATAGAAGATACCTTCACCATAGTGAGTGGGATAGAACATACCTTCACCATAGTGAGTGGGATAGAACATACCTTCACCATAGTGAGTGGGATAGAACATACCTTTACCATAGTGAGTGGGATAGAACATACCTTCACCATAGTGAGTGGGATAGAACATACCTTCACTATAGTGAGTGGGATAGAACATACCTTCACTATAGTGAGTGGGATAGAACATACCTTCACCATAGGCAGTGGGATAGAACAGATTCGCAGTGGTTCCACTACATTGGGACAGGTTGAACCAAGTCCACGGGCCCCGACCCCGACCCCTAATGGTGCTCCACCCTAAGAAAAAAAATGTTCCAATAAAGGTATCGAAAAGCTTAAAAGACAAAATCAAATAGTTCATAACTTAGAAGGAGAGAATATTATGTATAAAAAAAATCCCGGGGACGGGCCGTAATCCACTTAATTCCAGGAACCCCCACTCGTCTAGTTGAGCCACTGTGTACATGACGTATGACCTCCCATTTCTAGTTCTGGTTGACAAGTTGTAGGCAGATGATGATGCCGGGTTTATCATAGACTAGAAGAATGAGCATACACATCGTTCTGACATCGGTCTACTGGGAGCGTCAGCACCATACTCCAACTTCCAGTAACTAACCCCACACTACCAAGGACCACGTTTCACCCCCATATCATTCGACCCGACCAGATCTAACGATTTTTCTAACTACCAAGTCCATTGATCTAGATCCAATAACTTTCAACAACTACCAAGTCTGCGATATCAACATCTCTGTTTTTCCCTGTGACTTACACTTAAAGATTGTGGTTTGGAAAGTGTAATCGAAGTGACCTAAGTGTTGAGTTAATATTAGTGTATTAGTATATTAGTTATACTAGTGTAAACCAGGCTTGAATATAAAATTTATCAATTACAAGATGACTTGTTGACATTTGTTATCATGGATTGTTTTAAAAATGAGAAACTTGACCGATAGAATTTTCCCTGAATGATGTGATAATGGTTACAAGATTGTTATATCTATACTGGTTAGAACTCACTAGAGATGCGCCCACTAGGAAAGGTACACTAACCACCATGGTTCTCGAGGATCATGTCTACCACCTAGTTCTTCAACAAACTCTCCTCGACAAGGATCTTTTATAAGGACACCAATTTAATCGATTTAAGAGAGCTTGCCAGGCAAGGTAACATACGCTAACTACCAGCTGTCAGAAATGATAACAAAGTTTTTAGTGACTTAATAATGATTTTTCAAAAAATCAAGGCACCGACCGACGGGCAAGCGGACAGGAGCGACGGCAATATACGTCCACATTTCCATGTGGGCATATAAAAATGGCATACGCTCTTGAGAAACGTGGCCATAAATCTTGATTTTACAATGATAACAGCGTAGGTTCTCAAGGATTCTGTCTACCAGCTCGTTCTTAGCCATAATCATTTGATAGGAATGGCAACTTTTCAAGGATCCTTTCTACCAACTGGTCCATTGAACCTCTTGACAATGGTCTTCCAAATTTAGCAACTTAAGCTTTTAAGGATCATGTATACTAGCTGGCCCTTGGACAGAAATCTTGGCATTAATTTTACGATGATAACAACTAACCTTGTAATGATTTTACAAAGATAACAATCGAGGAACTCAAGGATTCTGTCAAACATTTTGGTCGTGGATATCGATAAGAACTTCGCTTCTGGGTTCTTTTCAACAAGTTTGTCATTCGCCAAACCTCTTAGTAATGGTTTTACATGGACAAGAATATAGGTGCTTGTCCTTGTCTACCAGCCGGTCCATGTGCATACATCTTAACAATCAATTGAAATATCAGTGTGTGTTTTGAAGGTCTTGTGTTTATTGTTGTTCTCTTCCCACCTCTATTTATCTCTGGGATGTATTTATCTATGTGAAATAGCTTATTTCGTTTTTAAATTAAAATTATATCTAATATAAATATATAGTGTACTATACCGCGTGGTACGTACGTTGTCAAGCTTTTCAAACTATTTTCTAATTATAGGGCTAGAAACCTCCCCCCCCCCCTCCTCTCCCGTAATCAACCTGAACCAACTGGTAACATTTTAATAGAATATTACTATAGTCCGGAATAGGGCTGGGCGATATTGGTTCAAGCTGATATCACGATATCAAGCACTAATATCACGATATGGGTAGACTATATCACGATATGGTAGACTATATATCACGAAATGGGTAGACTATATATCACGATATGGGTAGACTATATATCACGATATGGGTAGAATATATATCACGATATGGATAGACTATATATCACGATATGGGTAGACTATATATCACGATATGGGTAGACTATATATCACGATATGGGTAGAATATATATCACAATATGGGTAGGCTATATATCACGATATGGGTAGAATATATATCACGATATGGGTAGACTATATATCACGATATGGATAGACTATACATCACGATATGGGTAGGCTATATATCACGATATGGGTAGGCTATATATCACGATATGGGTAGGCTATATATCACGATATGGGTAGACTATATATCACGATATGGGTAGGCTATATATCACGATATGGGTAGGCTATATATCACGATATGGGTAGACTATACGATATGGGTAGACTATATATCACGATATGGGTAGACTATATATCACGATATGGGTAGACTATACATCACGATATGGGTAGAATATATATCACGATATGTGTAGACTATATATCACGATATGGTAGACTATATATCACGATATGGGTAGACTATACATCACGATATGGGTAGGCTATATATCACGATATGGGTAGACTATATATCACGATATGGGTAGACTATATATCACGATATGGATAGACTATATATCACGATATGGGTAGACTATATATATCACGATATGGGTAGACTATACATCACGATATGGGTAGAATATATATCACGATATGGGTAGACTATATATCACGATATGGGTAGGCTTTATATCACGATATGGGTAGACTATATATCACGATATGGGTAGGCTATATATCACGATATGGGTAGACTATATCACGATATGGGTAGACTATATATCACGATATGGGTAGAATATATATCACGATATGGGTAGACTATATATCACGATATGGATAGACTATATATCACGATATGGGTAGACTATGTCACGTAGACTATATATCACGATATGGGTAGACTATATATCACGATATGGGTAGACTATATATCACGATATGGATAGACTATATATCACAATATGGGTAGACTATATATCACGATATGGGTAGACTATATATCGCGATATTTCTTAAGTATGGTTTTACTGATACAAAATGTTGTTGTTTTCTGTCTAAATTTTAAATGTAAGAAAATAAAACAATAAATATCTCTTAAAAACACCCCAGTCTTGAATATCATTAAATTAAAATCTGTTTCAAACATTAACTTTATTGTTCGAATTGTGAATTAATCTGATCTGGAACAAAATCTTACGACACATCATGATAACTACCATATATCACGATATGACGATATTTCGGTTTTTATTAATCAAATATATTACTAACGATCTAAATTCCAACATCGGTATTTGTCGCCATAACGGTATATCACTCAGCTTTCCTTCGAAACTAGCTGACTCTTTATCTGAGACCGGCTTTCTTACTCCCTATCTGATCTCTGATAGTTATTATTGGTGGAAATATGTCTGAAACTTACTGACTTTATATCTGTGAGACTAGGTAAGAGTCAGTTAGTTTTAGACTAGTATAATAACTATCAGAGACTAGGTAAGAGACAGTAAGTTTCAGACTAGTATAATAACTATTAGAGACTAGGTAAGAGTCAGTAAGTGTCAGACTAGTATAATAACTATCAGAGACTAGGTAAGAGTCAGTAAGTGTCAGACTAGTATAATAACTATCAGAGACGAGGTAAGAGTCAGTAAGTTTCAGACTAGTATAATAACTGTCAGAGACTAGGTAAGAGTCAGTAAGTTTCAGACTAGTATAATATCTATCAGACTAGGTAAGAGTCAGTAAGTTTAGACTAGTTCAATAACTATCAGACTAAGTAAGAGACAGCTAGTTTCAGACTAGTATAATAGCGGCTAGGTAAGAGACAGCTCGTTTCAGACTAGTATAATATCTATCAGAGACTAGGTAAGAGTCGGTTAGTTTCAGACTAGTATAATATCTATCAGAGACTAGGTAAGAGTCAGTAATTTTCAGACTAGTTCAATAACTATCAGAGACTAGGTAAGAGTCAGTTGGTTGCAGACTAGTATAATATCTATCAGACTAGGTAAGAGTCAGTAAGTTTCAGACTAGTATGATATCTATCAGAGACTAGGTAAGAGTCAGTGAGTTTCAGACTAATATAATATCTATCAGAGACTAGGTAAGAGTCAGTAAGTTTTAGACTATTATAATAATAATTATAAAACGAGGTAAGAGTCAGTAAGTTTTAGACTATTATAATAATAATTATAAAACGAGGTAAGAGTCAGTAAGTTTCAGACTAGTATAATATCTATCAGAGACTAGGTAAGAGTCAGCTAGTTTCAGACTAATATAATATCTATCAGACTAGGTAAGAGTCAGTAAGTTTTAGACTATTATAATAATAATTATAAAACTAGGTAAGAGTCAGTAAGTTTTAGACTATTATAATAATAATTATAAAACGAGGTAAGAGTCAGTAAGTTTCAGACTAGTATAATAACTATCAGATACTAGGTAAGAGTCAGTAAGTTTTAGACTAGTATAATAACTATCAGACTGGGTAAGAGTCAGTAAGTTTCAGACTAGTATAATAACTATTAGAGACTAGGTAAGAGTCAGTAAGTGTCAGACTAGTATAATAACTATCAGACTGGGTAAGAGTCAGTAAGTTTCAGACTAGTATAATAACTATCAGACTGGGTAAGAGTCAGTTAGTTTTAGACTAGTATAATAACTATCAGATACTAGGTAAGAGTCAGTAAGTTTCAGACTAGTATAATATCTATCAGAGACTGGGTAAGAGTCAGTAAGTTTCAGACTAGTATAATATCTATCAGATACTAGGTCAGAGTCAGTAAGTTTTAGACTAGTATAATAACTATCAGATACTAGGTAAGAGTCAGTAAGTTTTAGACTAGTATAATAACTATCAGACTGGGTAAGAGTCAGTAAGTTTCAGACTAGTATAATATCTATCAGATACTAGGTAAGAGTCAGTAAGTTTTAGACTAGTATAATAACTATCAGACTGGGTAAGAGTCAGTAAGTTTTAGACTAGTATAATAACTATCAGATACTAGGTAAATTTCATACTAGTTTTAGACTAGTATAAGATCTACCATCAGAACCTATTTAGAAATATTAAAACAGAACCTAAAAAAACATGAATTTATTAATCAAAGTTTCACGCTATGCTATCTTCAGAAGCTATTTATATTTTGTCATTATTATAAGTTTGTATAAAACGAGACAGACTACGTGAGTATTTTTGCATGTAAAAATATAATATAATTATCGAGTTAACAGGATGACTTATTTAATATCTTTAAAAACTGTTAATTGTGACCAACATCTTATAGTGAATAACCCAACTATGACGTACGTGTTCGAGGGTTGGTTGAAAAGTTCTAAGTCTTGATGGGATATCTCAATCAGATTGGAACAAACTGAAACAGTCTAGAATGTCTAGTAATGATGACGTCATTTCCAATGTGAATGTGAGTTGGTATAAACAATACTTTCTTGACATAATTCAAACCTTGAAACATGGCTGGTAAAAGTGTGTCAGTCTGGAAGGGGACTATGTATACTATTTATCTATAAATTAAAAAACAATGACCCAGTATGGTTAGGCTTAGTCTGAAACATTTACCTCTATTCCAACGTCTGATAACTACTTTGACAAATATCGGCCGACAACTTTCAAAATAGTTGTCCGAGGCCGGAATAGAGGACAGTGGCGTTTCTATGAAACATGAGGTGGGGTGGTCGAGCAGGGTCCACACAATTTTCCAGGGGAGAAGTGGGGGTGGGGGATGCGCAATCTCTCTTTCACTTTTTAATATGATAATAAATTCATTTCTAACCCGGGCCAGCCTCTTTTCTGATAGAGGTATATTTCGGTGTAAGTGAGGATGCGACTTTTCAGTCAGCCCTCGTTTACATGAAAGCTGTAAATGACTAATTTCCTTGACATGTGTGTCTATAAATAACTTCTCATTAGATCAGTATGTCAGTAGGTCAGTAGAGCAGGCAGCATGTACCCTGGAGAGAAGGGCGTTTAAAGATTCGCTTCACTAAATCTTTTATTTACCGAGGTCGAATGATATATTATATTTTTATTTGTATCTATTTTTAGATTGAAATGAATGATATGTACTCTGGTATATAATAGCAGCTCATACCAGATCTACTTACATAAGAAATAAATAAAAAGGCGTATGTAATAATATGTAAAAGTCTTTGAATGGCATTTAGCAATTGTGAGTACGATATATAGACACAGCTTTATTGAACAACAATCACTGGTTAAAGTTTTATACAAAGTTTCGACGTGATAACTTGTTGTTGAGCATGAATGTGCAGGCTCTGAGTTTAGCATTTAAAGTGATAGGGCCTACTACGTCTTTGAATGAATATAAAATTTAAGTTCTCAAGAATGGTCAATATGAGTATATATTCATCAGTGAACTTACCTGATGTTATAAAGTTACAACAGAGTTCCTGTAAAATCTAGAAAATTGGAAAATTCATAAAACTAAGTAATTATTGAAAAACGCTTAATCATATATTAAGCATTTTTCAATAGTTAATTGCATATTTATGGATAATTACTGAGTTTTTTGGATTTATCGGATTATATAAGGATCCTGTTAAGTTATTTATGACACCAGGTATATCTACTGATGAATATATGCTCTTATTGGCCAAGTTTAAAATTCTTAAATTTTATGTTCATTTTAAGACGTAGTATCACTTTAATATGAAAATAAAACTGACAAATGTCCTCAAAATAGCCTTTATTCTTGAAAACAGATGAGAAAATCATTTGAATTATTGAATCACAGAATTTCTTATATTTTTCTATTTTAAACTAATTTATTAGCTAGTATTTAGACAATGGCTGGAATTATTCTCAGTTTGAATTTAGCTCATTTTGAAAAGAACAAGCTATTAGCAGCCATTTTAGAAAGTCATGAAAATAGCATTACTAATTAGACTCGACCGGTCATTCAAGATAAAGCCAGTAGCCGGTACCTGTGAAGTAGGTCTGTCCTATGCCAGGAAGTTTTTTACGATACATCGTCTAAGATTCTAATTCAAGAGAGGATCGTCAGTATGCTTGGTTTGTTTTTCACAATTTTTCTATCGGTTACAAGGAAGTTATCTTTAACAGTTTATGGGCGAAGATCCCTCACAATTCACAAAAAACGGTCGTTGCTATAAATAATTAAACCTTTCTTAATGACTTTGAAAAAAATACATATCCTCGGAGGTGGAGGTTTTATAATTCCAATCAAGGATTAGTTTAGTCCGATTCATCTACCTCTAACTTATTACTAAACTAAAAACTTTGATGCAACCGCAAACGTGACTTCAATGGTGCAGGGAGATAAATGGTATGACTTAACAAGGCTACAAAAATATCAATCCGTCAGAATAAATCAGGGTTTGGTTGGTTTCGTGGTAGCCTAAATAAAAATGTTTAAAAACCCTGAGAATTCGGTGGTTTGGAACTTATCCATTAAAACAGAGGCAAGTTTTTTTTCTGACCCTAGGCGACTAAACTGTCGGAACAGCTAAGAGGTTGGAATAGAGGCAGGTGTTTAGGACAAGGAGTATATTATTTAACTTCAAATTATAATTCAAATGGTTCAACAAAGTGATTTTGATTGAAAATTCGAGTTTTTGCATTTTGCCATTGTAGGAATGATATTAATGTAATTTCACCCTTCTGAAGACTGTAATGAGTAAAGGGAGATAACTATATTTAAGATACCTACTTCCGGTATAAAAGAATTGTGGGACGGTCGGTGCCACGTAGGAAGCCATATTTGTTGACGTTTGTAACATCAACTTTTGATTACAGTAACAACACGTTAGTTTGGTGATTTTGAAGACAATTCCATCATGGGAGGGTCAGTAAGCACTGAAATTCCTGGAGGGGGAACAGAGGGCTATCATGTTTTACGGGTAAGTGTTGGTTTGTCAAATTAGCAGACTCTTTCTTCAGCGTTTGTGAATTTGTAATTGTATCATTTCAACCGGCTATTTTTTTGATTTTCGTCAATGATCTTGGTTGACAACTCATCATTTCGACTGTTTGCTAAATATGGATTGTCAATATTAAATTAAGGATGCCTCTAGTATAAAATAAGCCATGTATTTTGTGAGTGAACACTCCAACAGGAGCCTTTTGCCATTTGGCAGGATTTGGCCTAAGTGAAAATAAAACAGCTGACAGCTTTTTCAAAATCTATATTTTTGACAGACCTAGGCCTTCCTATTTAGAGTTCCCTTTTAACTTGAAATAAATCCAGGTGTATGTCCATTCTTACTCTGATGTCAGTTTAAAGGTGGGAATAGATGACCTATTATGTCAGTGTATTGTAACTTGGCATCACTTAATAATTTTCTTACATTCTCAGAAAAGCCATAATTTCATAAATTAATAATTAGGCTATGTATCTGCTGTAGATTGAATTTACAGTACCATATGTTAGATATATATCTATATACCTGCCAGTTTGCTTGAGTTGATAAATTAATTACTGTGTTCAACCAAGCGTAGAAACAATAAAACTTCTCATTCTAATTCAGTGGACTTCAATAAAATCTAGAATTTCAGGTTCATGAATAATAAATAAACTGACTGTTAGTACTAGTTAACTGAATATGATACTTATTTTAAGTTTATTTTAAGTTTAAGGGTGTGTAAAGGGCCTTATGTAATAAATCATGTTTTGAGATTAGTGACGTCATCAAACACTTAGTTAATTGCAGGAATGGTTTTTTAGAAAACCTCTTTACAATCCCTTTATTAAACAGAAAATCAGGGTTCACTTTCCAAATTTTTGTCCCAACCCAATGTTGAGGATGATGGTAGAAACATGTTGAAACATTGCAAAATCATTAACCAGTCATTTTCTTTTTCCTAAAAGTTTTGTTTGCATAAAGATATGAAAGGGACTTTGATTCAGTAAAAGTATGATATTAAACTATTTAGTTGTATGATATTAAACTATTTAGTTGTATGATATTAAACTATTTAGTTGTATGATATTAAACTAGTTAGTTGTATGATATTAAACTATTTAGTTGTATGATATTAAACTATTTAGTTGTATCTTAAACTATTTAGTTGTATGATATTAAACTATTTAGTTGTATGATATTAAACTATTTAGTTGTATGATATTTGTTTATTCAGTATGAATATGATATTTTACTATATTTTTATATATTTTCAGGTACAAGATGGTTCTCCTGGTCATTTGGCTGGACTTGAGGCTTTCTTTGACTTTATTATCGCCATTGGTAACACAAGATTGGTAGGTCTCTTTTCAGTCTATAATTTAAAACAATATAATCGTCAAAATATGATGGCATCAGTATCAGGAATTACAATTTTCATTTAATGACTATCCAGTGTTATTAAGCACTAGAATGACAAGAAACAGAATATGTTAATTGTATTTACAGAGCCAGGATAATGATACATTACGTTAATTGTATTTACAGAGCCAGGATAATGATATATTATGTTAATTGTATTTACAGAGTCAGGATAATGATATATTATGTTTATTGTATTTACAGAGCCAGGATAATGATGTATTATGTTAATTGTATTTACAGAGCCAGGATAATGATATATTATGTTTATTGTATTTACAGAGCCAGGATAATGATATATTATGTTAATTGTATTTACAGAGCCAGGATAATGATATATTATGTTAATTGTATTTACAGAGCCAGGATATTGATATATTATGTTTATTGTATTTACAGAGCCAGTTTATTGATATATTATGTTAATTATGTTTACAGAGCCAGTTTATTGATATATTATGTTAATTGTATTTACAGAGCCAGGATAATAATATATTATGTTAATTGTATTTACAGAGCCAGAATAATGATATATTATGTTTATTGTATTTACAGAGCCAGGATAATGATATATTATGTTAATTGTATTTACAGAGCCAGGATAATAATATATTATGTTAATTGTATTTACAGAGCCAGAATAATGATATATTATGTTAATTGTATTTACAGAGCCAGGATAATGATATATTAAAAGAGTTATTAAAAGCTAATATAGAGAAACCTGTTAAAATGGCAGTGTATAGCAGTAAAACACAGAATGTCAGAGAGGTCACTATTACACCTAGTCATAACTGGGGTGGGCAAGGTCTACTTGGTGTCAGTATAAGGTAGGTACTTAAAACACTTCTCCCTTCCCCTTCGCTAGTCTTAAGTTTCTTTGGGTCAGTATAAGTAGAAGCTAGACTCTTAAACAATCTTCTTCTGTCATAACTGGGGTGGTCACAATAACAAACCTATTCTGAATAATAGGCCTAGTTTGAATGTCAACTTGGTGGTTTGATTATACAGACGATTAAAAATGTCTACTTGGCAAGATATAAATAAATCAACCTCCCTCTCCAGTCTACTAGTATAGTATTGAACTTTTTTTCTTAACTTTATTTTTTATTTTCTCCTAGATTCTGTTCATTTGAAGGTGCTAATGAAAATGTCTGGCATATTTTGGTGAGTATTATTAATTATGTTTGAATTTTAATTTTGACTGTATTGGTACCAGTAGTTGACTTGACTTCATGCTGTCCAAACTTCTCAGTAGTTCAAGACCTTGATAAACTTTCCGTCTCTCAATAACCCCATTAGGGTTCAGAAAGACCATCAAGTATTTAGTATATTAGGTTCAGGAATGTACAGAACAGCAGGAAACTGTTTTCATTCATTAAAGTTTGATTTAAAACTTTAACCATAGTAACCCAATTTATAACAGAAAAGTCATCATTTAATTAGAAATCATTTGATAATTATATATCTTCTTCACTGTCACTGAAAAATGAAGGAAATAGTAAGCCAATGCAGTATATAACAGATAAGTCATCATTGAATTTGAAATTAATTGATTATTATTATATAATGTCAGTTGAAGCGATCTGTTGAATATGCTTTGCGTTTGGGAGATCTAGAGAACAAGACATGAGTTGAAGCGATCTGTTGAATATGGTTTGCGTTTGGGAGATCTAGAGAACAAGACATGAGTTGAAGCGATCTGTTGAACATGGTTTGCGTTTGGGAGATCTAGAGAACAAGACATGAGTTGAAGCGATCTGTCGAATATGGTTTGCGTTTGGGAGATCTAGAGAACAAGACATGAGTTGAAGCGATCTGTTGAATATGGTTTGCGTTTGGGAGATCTAGAGAACAAGACATGAGTTGAAGCGATCTGTCGAATATGCTTTGCGTTTGGGAGATCTAGAGAACAAGACATGAGTTGAAGCGATCTGTTGAATATGGTTTGCGTTTGGGAGATCTAGAGAACAAGACATGAGTTGAAGCGATCTGTTGAATATGCTTTGCGTTTGAGAGATGTAGAGAACATGACATGAGTTGAAGCGATCTGTTGAATATGCTTTGCGTTTGGGAGATCTAGAGAACAAGACATGAGTTGAAGCGATCTGTTGAATATGCTTTGCGTTTGGGAGATCTAGAGAACATGACATGAGTTGAAGCGATCTGTTGAATATGCTTTGCGTTTGGGAGATCTAGAGAACAAGACATGAGTTGAAGCGATCTGTTGAATATGCTTTGCGTTTGGGAGATCTAGAGAACAAGACATGAGTTGAAGCGATCTGTTGAATATGCTTTGCGTTTGGGAGATCTAGAGAACAAGACATGAGTTGAAGCGATCTGTTGAATATGCTTTGCGTTTGGGAGATCTAGAGAACAAGACATGAGTTGAAGCGATCTGTTGAATATGGTTTGCGTTTGGGAGATCTAGAGAACAAGACATGAGTTGAAGCGATCTGTTGAGTATGGTTTGCGTTTGAGAGATGTAGAGAACTAGACATGAGTTGAAGCGATCTGTTGAATATGCTTTGCGTTTGGGAGATCTAGAGAACTAGACATGAGTTGAAGCGATCTGTTGAATATGGTTTGCGTTTGGGCGATCTAGAGAACAAGACATGAGTTGAAGCGATCTGTTGAATATGGTTCGCGTTTGGGCGATCTAGAGAACAAGACATGAGTTGAAGCGATCTGTTGAATATGGTTTGCGTTTGGGCGATCTAGAGAACAAGACATGAGTTGAAGCGATCTGTCGAATATGCTTTGCGTTTGGGAGATCTAGAGAACAAGACATGAGTTGAAGCGATCTGTTGAATATGGTTTGCGTTTGGGAGATCTAGAGAACAAGACATGAGTTGAAGCGATCTGTCGAATATGCTTTGCGTTTGGGAGATCTAGAGAACAAGACATGAGTTGAAGCGATCTGTTGAATATGCTTTGCGTTTGGGAGATCTAGAGAACAAGACATGAGTTGAAGCGATCTGTTGAATATGCTTTGCGTTTGGGAGATGTAGAGAACATGACATGAGTTGAAGCGATCTGTTGAATATGCTTTGCGTTTGGGAGATCTAGAGAACAAGACATGAGTTGAAGCGATCTGTTGAATATGCTTTGCGTTTGGGAGATCTAGAGAACATGACATGAGTTGAAGCGATCTGTTGAATATGCTTTGCGTTTGGGAGATCTAGAGAACATGACATGAGTTGAAGCGATCTGTTGAACATGGTTTGCGTTTGGGAGATCTAGAGAACAAGACATGAGTTGAAGCGATCTGTTGAACATGGTTTGCGTTTGGGAGATCTAGAGAACAAGACATGAGTTGAAGCGATCTGTCGAATATGCTTTGCGTTTGGGAGATCTAGAGAACAAGACATGAGTTGAAGCGATCTGTTGAATATGGTTTGCGTTTGGGAGATCTAGAGAACAAGACATGAGTTGAAGCGATCTGTTGAATATGCTTTGCGTTTGAGAGATGTAGAGAACATGACATGAGTTGAAGCGATCTGTTGAATATGCTTTGCGTTTGGGAGATCTAGAGAACAAGACATGAGTTGAAGCGATCTGTTGAATATGCTTTGCGTTTGGGAGATCTAGAGAACATGACATGAGTTGAAGCGATCTGTTGAATATGCTTTGCGTTTGGGAGATCTAGAGAACATGACATGAGTTGAAGCGATCTGTTGAACATGGTTTGCGTTTGGGAGATCTAGAGAACATGACATGAGTTGAAGCGATCTGTCGAATATGCTTTGCGTTTGGGAGATCTAGAGAACAAGACATGAGTTGAAGCGATCTGTTGAACATGGTTTGCGTTTGGGCGATCTAGAGAACAAGACATGAGTTGAAGCGATCTGTTGAATATGCTTTGCGTTTGGGCGATCTAGAGAACAAGACATGAGTTGAAGCGATCTGTTGAACATGGTTTGCGTTTGGGGCGATCTAGAGAACAAGACATGAGTTGAAGCGATCTGTTGAATATGCTTTGCGTTTGGGCGATCTAGAGAACAAGACATGAGTTGAAGCGATCTGTTGAACATGGTTTGCGTTTGGGTGATCTAGAGAACAAGACATGAGTTGAAGCGATCTGTTGAACATGGTTTGCGTTTGGGTGATCTAGAGAACAAGACATGAGTTGAAGCGATCTGTTGAACATGGTTTGCGTTTGGGTGATCTATATCCAGTTAATTATGATAGAAAATTATGTTTCTGTAACGATACTTTGCTGCACAGTTTTAAGTGTAAAATCAAAACTGTTACGCACTGCTTCAGAACCACGTGAAGCCTGTAGATCTAGTTTAATTTGAAATTAATTAATAATTACAGGAAATAGAACCCAACTCCCCTGCAGATTTAGCCGGATTAAAATCAAATACAGATTATGTTATAGGTGCTGATTCTGTACTACATGAGGTTTGTAAATTAAATATTTATGACTAGATTCAGTCCAACTGGCTGTTTAACTTAGATTTATATTCTCATGTGAAACCAGGGGGCTTTATTCTGGAAGTGTTCCGATCATCTAATGGGAAGTGGCAAGCCTCTGGGAGACTGGGGGTATAAATAAGGGGCAGACGACTCAATGGGGGTGACAACTGGCTGTTTAACTTGAAATACATTCTCATGTGAGACCAGGGGCTTTATTCTGGAAGATGATTTCAGAGTTCATATCATCTGATTGGCAGTGGCAAGCCTCTGGGAGACTAGGGGGTATAAATGAAATGTAGACCGATGGGAGGACAACTGCCTGTTCAACTTAATTTATATTCATGTGAGACCAGCGGTCTTACTCACAAAAACTTGAGATGATTTCAATGTTCCAACATGTACTAATTCAATTACTAAAATACCTGTTAAATTCATATTTATAGCAAAAGCCCAAAACATTTGGACGAAACTTAATCCTACTACATAAGTAACAGCTAATGAACCTCTATATGAGCCAGTATATTTATACCATCATTGTCAATGTTTTGTTAACTCAGAAGGGTGCTTAATGTTGTTTTTTGAGATTTTTTTTCATTTTCAAGGATTTTTGTTCGTTAGTTATATGCAAAAATATATGAAGGTACCTTACCTTACTTTTTTTATTCATGTACATATTTTCAAGAATTTGTTGACTAATTCAGATGGTGAATTTTTCAGTCTGAAGATTTATTTACGTTGATTGAATCTCATGAAGGGAAACCGTTAAAACTGTATGTATATAATAGTGGTACTGATAGCTGTAGAGAAATAACTATAACCCCTAATGGAGCCTGGGGTGGACAGGGCAGGTACGTCTCCTTATTATAACTATAACCCCCAACAGAGCCTGGGGTGGACAGGGCAGGTACGTCTCCTTATTATAACTATAACCCCTAACAGAGCCTGGGGTGGACAGGGCAGGTACGTCTCGTTATTATAACTATAACCCCCTAACAGAGACTGGGGTGGACAGGGCAGGTACGTCTCCTTATTATAACTATAACCCCCTAACAGAGCCTGGGGTGGACAGGGCAGGTACGTCTCCTTATCATAACTATAACCCCTAACAGAGCCTGGGGTGGACAGGGCAGGTACGTCTCCTTATTATAACTATAACCCCTAACAGAGCCTGGGGTGGACAGGGCAGGTACGTCTCTTTATTATAACTATAACCCCCTAACAGAGCCTGGGGTGGACAGGGCAGGTACGTTTCCTTATTATAACTATAACCCCCTAACAGAGCCTGGGGTGGATAGGGCAGGTACGTTTCCTTATTATAACTATAACCCCTATCAGAGACCTGGGGTGGACAGGGCAGGTACGTCTCGTTATTATAACTATAACCCCCTAACAGAGACTGGGGTGGACAGGGCAGGTATGTCTCCTTATTATAACTATAACCCCTAACAGAGACTGGGGTGAACAGGGCAGGTACATCTCCTTATTATTACTATAACCCCCTAACAGAGACTGGGGTGGACAAGGCAGATTCATCTCCTTATTATAACTATAACCCCCTAACAGAGCCTGGGGTGGACAGGGCAGGTACGTCTCCTTATTATAACTATAACCCCCTAACAGAGCCTGGGGTGGACAGGGCAGGTACGTCTCCTTATTATAACTATAACCCCTAACAGAGCCTGGGGTGGATAGGGCAGGTACATCTCCTTATTATAACTATAACCCCTAACAGAGCCTGGGGTGGACAGGGCAGGTACGTCTCCTTATTATAACTATAACCCCCTAACAGAGCCTGGGGTGGACAGGGCAGGTACGTCTCCTTATTATAACTATAACCCCTAACAGAGCCTGGGGTGGACAGAGCAGGTACGTCTCCTTATTATAACTATAACCCCCTAACAGAGACTGGGGTGGATAGGGCAGGTACATCTCCTTATTATAACTATAACCCCTAACAGAGCCTGGGGTGGACAGGGCAGGTACATCTCCTTATTATAACTATAACCCCTAACAGAGACTGGGGTGAACAGGGCAGGTACATCTCCTTATTATAACTACCCGTAACAGAGCCTGGGGTGGACAGGGCAGGTACATCTCCTTATTATAACTACCCGTAACAGAGCCTGGGGTGGACAGGGCAGGTACGTCTCCTTATTATAACTATAACCCCCTAACAGAGCCTGGGGTGGACAGGGCAGGTACGTCTCCTTATTATTACTATAACCCCTAACAGAGACTGGGGTGGACAGGGCAGGTACATCTCCTTATTTTAACTATAACCCCCTAACAGAGCCTGGGGTGAACAGGGCAGGTACGTCTTATTATAACTATAACCCCTAATGGAGCCTGGGGTGGACAGGGCAGGTACGTCTCCTTATTATTACTATAACCCCTAACAGAGCCTGGGGTGGACAGGGCAGGTACGTCTCCTTATTATAACTATAACCCCTAACAGAGCCTGGGGTGGACAGGGCAGGTACGTCTCTTTATTATAACTATAACCCCCTAACAGAGACTGGGGTGGACAGGGCAGGTACGTTTCCTTATTATAACTATAACCCCTAACAGAGCCTGGGGTGGACAGGGCAGGTACGTTTCCTTATTATAACTATAACCCCCTAACAGAGCCTGGGGTGGACAGGGCAGGTATGTCTCCTTATTATAACTATAACCCCTAACAGAGCCTGGGGTGGATAGGGCAGGTACATCTCCTTATTATAACTATAACCCCTAACAGAGCCTGGGGTGGACAGGGCAGGTACGTCTCCTTATTATAACTATAACCCCCTAACAAAGCCTGGGGTGGACAGGGCAGGG
>NW_008708376.1:244899-250188 GCF_000327385.1 Lottia gigantea
TCCTTATTATAACTACCCGTAACAGAGCCTGGGGTGGACAGGGCAGGTACATCTCCTTATTATAACTACCCGTAACAGAGCCTGGGGTGGACAGGGCAGGTACGTCTCCTTATTATAACTATAACCCCCTAACAGAGCCTGGGGTGGACAGGGCAGGTACGTCTCCTTATTATTACTATAACCCCTAACAGAGACTGGGGTGGACAGGGCAGGTACATCTCCTTATTTTAACTATAACCCCCTAACAGAGCCTGGGGTGAACAGGGCAGGTACGTCTTATTATAACTATAACCCCTAATGGAGCCTGGGGTGGACAGGGCAGGTACGTCTCCTTATTATTACTATAACCCCTAACAGAGCCTGGGGTGGACAGGGCAGGTACGTCTCCTTATTATAACTATAACCCCTAACAGAGCCTGGGGTGGACAGGGCAGGTACGTCTCTTTATTATAACTATAACCCCCTAACAGAGCCTGGGGTGGACAGGGCAGGTACGTTTCCTTATTATAACTATAACCCCCTAACAGAGCCTGGGGTGGATAGGGCAGGTACGTTTCCTTATTATAACTATAACCCCCTAACAGAGACTGGGGTGGACAGGGCAGGTATGTCTCCTTATTATAACTATAACCCCTAACAGAGACTGGGGTGAACAGGGCAGGTACATCTCCTTATTATTACTATAACCCCCTAACAGAGACTGGGGTGGACAAGGCAGATTCATCTCCTTATTATAACTATAACCCCTAACAGAGCCTGGGGTGGACAGGGCAGGTACGTCTCCTTATTATAACTATAACCCCTAACAGAGCCTGGGGTGGACAGGGCAGGTACATCTCCTTATTATAACTATAACCCCTAACAGAGCCTGGGGTGGATAGGGCAGGTACATCTCCTTATTATAACTATAACCCCTAACAGAGCCTGGGGTGGACAGGGCAGGTACGTCTCCTTATTATAACTATAACCCCCTAACAGAGCCTGGGGTGGACAGGGCAGGTACGTCTCCTTATTATAACTATAACCCCTAACAGAGCCTGGGGTGGACAGGGCAGGTACGTTTCCTTATTATAACTATAACCCCCTAACAGAGCCTGGGGTGGATAGGGCAGGTACGTTTCCTTATTATAACTATAACCCCCTAACAGAGACTGGGGTGGACAGGGCAGGTATGTCTCCTTATTATAACTATAACCCCTAACAGAGACTGGGGTGAACAGGGCAGGTACATCTCCTTATTATTACTATAACCCCCTAACAGAGACTGGGGTGGACAAGGCAGATTCATCTCCTTATTATAACTATAACCCCCTAACAGAGACTGGGGTGAACAGGGCAGGTACATCTCCTTATTATAACTATAACCCCCTAACAGAGCCTGGGGTGTACAGGGCAGGTATTTATGACCAGGCCACTATAAAGTGTTCTGTCCAGACCAGGCTGTCGTGGTCTGAGGTTTGTCAATTGTAGCGTATATGAAACTGTTCTTTAAGTTAATTATCTCCCAAATGTAAACAATTTTCCAATGTTAATTTAATAAATGTTTATTATTATTTTCAGTCTGGGCTGTGATATAGGGTATGTTTATATGATAAATGTTTATTATTATTTTCAGTCTAGGCTGTGATATAGGCTATGTTTATATGATAAATGTTTATTATTATTTTCAGTCTAGGCTGTGATATAGGCTATGTTTATATGATAAATGTTTATTATTATTTTCAGTCTGGGCTGTGATATAGGCTATGTTTACATAATAAATGTTTATTATTATTTTCAGTCTGGGCTGTGATATAGGCTATGTTTATATAATAAATGTTTATTATTATTTTCAGTCTAGGCTGTGATATAGGCTATGTTTATATAATAAATGTTTATTATTATTTTCAGTCTGGGCTGTGATATAGGCTATGTTTATATAATAAATGTTTATTATTATTTTCAGTCTGGGCTGTGATATAGGCTATGTTTATATAATAAATGTTTATTATTATTTTCAGTCTGGGCTGTGATATAGGCTATGTTTATTTAATAAATGTTTATTATTATTTTCAGTCTGGGCTGTGATATAGGCTATGTTTACATAATAAATGTTTATTATTATTTTCAGTCTGGGCTGTGATATAGGCTATGTTTATATAATAAATGTTTATTATTATTTTCAGTCTGGGCTGTGATATAGGCTATGTTTATTTAATAAATGTTTATTATTATTTTCAGTCTGGGCTGTGATATAGGCTATGTTTACATAATAAATGTTTATTATTATTTTCAGTCTGGGCTGTGATATAGGCTATGTTTATATAATAAATGTTTATTATTATTTTCAGTTTGGGCTGTGATATAGGCTATGTTTATATAATAAATGTTTATTATTATTTTCAGTCTGGGCTGTGATATAGGCTATGTTTATATGATAAATGTTTATTATTATTTTCAGTCTAGGCTGTGATATAGGCTATGTTTATATAATAAATGTTTATTATTATTTTCAGTCTGGGCTGTGATATAGGCTATGTTTATATAATAAATGTTTATTATTATTTTCAGTCTGGGCTGTGATATAGGCTATGGTTATTTACACAGAATTCCAAAACGCCAGTTTCCTACGAGTTTACCAGAAACTAAAGTTAACTTGGCTCAATCTCAATCACCAGCTAAAGTCCAGGATGGTTTCTCGGAGGTCTGTAATAATATACTTCTATAAACATAATCCAACTTGGGCCTGATTCATAAACTTGACTTGTAGATGCATAATCCGAAATACAATGTCCAAACAGAAGTCATGTGCTGTATTAAAAAATTCTCAAATTTAAAGTTTACAATGGTTCGATGGTCAGAGGAAAACGTATAGAAATTATGAAAAAGAACTAGATATAATATCACTCATAATAAATCTAGTTCTATACATTAAAGATTGGTTCCCTTTATGAAAATGAAATTGTTAATGCTTATATGAATAGAAAGTAGAGGTGTTCTAATGACTTGGAAAAATACCAGTTTGTCTCACATGTCCATAATTAATACATAATTAGCCAAATTAGAAGAGAATTACCAGCAGAATTCCAATGAGTGACCGATCAAGAAAGGTCCAAAAGTATTTTTTTGTTTATCCAGACTGTACATACATGGACAATTATGATTGGTTAAAACTCTTTTATCAGTTGCAATAAGAACATAATGATATGATTAAGAATACATGATAATTCATAAAACACCAATTAATCAAAAAGTTTGGCTTTATTTGACACTAAAATGTAAGGAAACCCATCTTTAAGAGAATGTTAAAACTAAGCTATATTAGTTTATTAACAGCACAACATAACTTGAGTTCTATGGCTGTGTCTTCTGTATAACATCTTTCATTACTTACACATCTCAGTTTCCATATTTCTTATTTGATAAGCTTAGGTTAATAATCCTGACAAAATTCCTTCATTATCTACTGCATGATGTTGCACTTTTCATTGAAATATTCTTCAAAGATCTAAATAAGACTTGACCTAGTTTTTTTTATATGCCCCCATGGAAATGTGGACTGTGATCATGTATAATGATGCGATTTTTTGTATTTGAATTATTGATATTGATTTAAAAAATATTGTGGAATTTCTCAGTATAAATAACTGGCAGTAAATATATATATCATTGAATTCAAACTATTAGAATTTCTTTAATACGAGAAAATTCATACTTTAGTCACTAAAAGCTGTTTTATCATTTCTGACAGCTGCCAGTGGGTGTATGTTACCTTGCCTCGCAAGCTATCTTTTCAGAATACTATTCCCATCACTCTTAACACTGAATTTTATTTGTTTTTATACTGAATATTGTTTCTTTAATTTAGGTTTCTTTGAATACCTCTGGAGCCCCTCAAGATTTGACAAATATCTCAATTAATACAGGTAAGTTTATAACCTCAGTCAGTGCTTCCGAGAGTCGGCTATGATTGGAAGGAATTGCTTGGGTTGGCATAATTTATTTAAGATTAGATCATTTCCTTTTGTTTTGTACCACAGTTGCGTTCTGTTAACATTATTATTAACCAATCAAAGCATGACATGTGAGAAAATATAGATTATGAATTGTGATATAGTGAAACAGAAAGAGGCTGTCAGAATGCTTTAGGTTTCGCTATCCCACAATTCATTATGTTATCAAGAAACAGATCTTACATAACATGTTCTGATTGGTTGAATTCCAGCTGTTCTTCAAATCTTCCAGTTGCAAAGTCAACGAGGCCCCAGGGCCACACAGCATTTCTCATATTTAGCCCCCCACCCCAAGAGAAGATAAAATTTGAAGATTATTGTAATAATTGCCTGAAGCATTGTGTACTAAGGAATAAATTGATATTATATTCTCCTTTGATACAATCAGTTATACACCTGTAATAGTAATTTCAAATTTGAGTAAAAACTCCGTCAAGTATGAAAAAGGTTTGTGACCCTGAGGCCAGACCCATGTTGCCTATATATTTATATTTTTTATTGTCTATTGTACTCTCATTGCCTGATCTTTCTTTTGAATTAGGTTGTCTTTTACTCGTATTTGATTGAACACGATGCTCTTTATTCCAGGAACACCAACCATACCTGTAATTCCTCAATCAGCAGGAATACCATCATTTCCTTCACCACCAGGTGGAGCCACACCTGTTACAATACCTACAGCTCCCCCTGTTATCAATTCAAGTAAGATAGCTCTCTTCTAAATATTGGGTTATAATGTTGGCTATTATATTGGTAACTTGTGTTTGGATAAAAACAAGTGGGTCAAATTTACTGGGGTACCTCCTGATTTTTATTTTTTTCAACCAATTGGGGTATCTTGTAAATGTCCGTGAAATCCTTTAAAGTAATACTATGTCTTAAAATGAACATAAAATTTAAGTTCTCAAGAATGGTCAATATGAGTATATATTCATCAGTGAACTTACCTGGTGTCATAAAGTTACAACAGAATCCCTGTAAAATCAGGAAAATTGGAAAATTCATAAAACTAAGTAATTATTGAAAAACGCTTAATCTTGATATTAAGCATTTTTCAATAGTTAATTGCATATTTATGGATAATTACTAAGTATTTTTTGGATTTATCGGATTAAATAAGGATCCTGTTATATTTTTTATGACACCAGGTATATCTACTGGCTCTTATTGGCCAAGTTTAAATTTCTTGAATTTTATATTAATTTTAAGACGTATTATCACTTTAAGAAATAATACCGATTTATTTCAAGTCTTGTAGATCCAGACTACATAAAACTTGCTTATTATCAATTTGAAT
>NW_008708376.1:250238-251136 GCF_000327385.1 Lottia gigantea
AGGCTATGTTTATATAATAAATGTTTATTATTATTTTCAGTTTGGGCTGTGATATAGGCTATGTTTATATAATAAATGTTTATTATTATTTTCAGTCTGGGCTGTGATATAGGCTATGTTTATATGATAAATGTTTATTATTATTTTCAGTCTAGGCTGTGATATAGGCTATGTTTATATAATAAATGTTTATTATTATTTTCAGTCTGGGCTGTGATATAGGCTATGTTTATATAATAAATGTTTATTATTATTTTCAGTCTGGGCTGTGATATAGGCTATGGTTATTTACACAGAATTCCAAAACGCCAGTTTCCTACGAGTTTACCAGAAACTAAAGTTAACTTGGCTCAATCTCAATCACCAGCTAAAGTCCAGGATGGTTTCTCAGAGGTCTGTAATAATATACTTCTATAAACATAATCCAACTTGGGCCTGATTCATAAACTTGACTTGTAGATGCATAATCCGAAATACAATGTCCAAACAGAAGTCATGTGCTGTATTAAAAAATTCTCAAATTTAAAGTTTACAATGGTTCGATGGTCAGAGGAAAACGTATAGAAATTATGAAAAAGAACTAGATATAATATCACTCATAATAAATCTAGTTCTATACATTAAAGATTGGTTCCCTTTATGAAAATGAAATTGCTAATACTTATATGAATAGAAAGTAGAGGTGTTCTAATGACTTGGAAAAATACCAGTTTGTCTCACATGTCCATAATTAATACATAATTAGCCAAATTAGAAGAGAATTACCAGCAGAATTCCAATGAGTGACCGATCAAGAAAGGTCCAAAAGTATTTTTTTGTTTATCCAGACTGTACATACATGGACAATTATGATTGGTTAAAACTCTTTTATCAGTTGCAATAAGAACATAATGATATG
>NW_008708376.1:253413-263327 GCF_000327385.1 Lottia gigantea
TCATAATTAGCCAAATTAGAAGAGAATTACCAACAGAATTCCAATGAGTGACCGTTCAAGAAAGATCAAAAAGTTGTTTTTTGTTTATCCAGATTATATGCAATAAGAACATAATGATATGATTAAGAATACATGATAATTCATTAGAAACACCAAGTAATCAAATATTTTGCTTAATTTGACACTATAGAATAAGGAAACACATCTTTAATACAGTAACTGTAAAAGCTAATTTCCTTGTATCACGAAATGCAGCGAGTTAATTGGATTGTAAGTCATCGAATACAGCCAATCAGAGCAATTGACAAAAAGACTGTAAGATAATTTATGGCTTATTGTTTACAGACTTTCTGTCGAGGGTTCTGATTGGCTGTATTCATGGTGTATAATCTAATCAAACTGCTGATTTTACAGTCTTCAATGATACGAGAAAGGTGGCTAATGCAGTCAAGGTATAAGACATTGTCAGATATTTCTCCTGTGATATTTTAATGTTTTTATTTGTTCCTAGGTTTACCCCCTCCTGTCAGTTTAGCTAATTTAGCCGCTGTTCCTGGGATGTCTTCAATGCCTCCTATATCTATCCCAGGGTTCCCTCCTGTTTCCCTACCATCTATGATTTCTCATAATACAGGTAACATTTCAGCCAAAAGTAGGGACACACCAAGCTTTTATCAATGGCTATGTTTAATTTTGGCATATTTAGTTGAAATTTTAATGAATTATAATTCTGTTATAAATGTTTTTTTGAAGAAATTTGATTGGTTAATTTTGTTTCTGTAATAAAATCAACTAATCAAAGTAATTAACGAGATTGTAAAGAGGTTTTCTAAATTTTGTATGTGTATCAGGGAAACTGATAGCATCAATTTGCACCATTCTAATATTCAATCAGACGTCTGTGGTTCCTACGATTCCACTAAAACTAAACTTTTTATGACGTCACTAGAGTGTGCTTTCATGAGACTATGTTCTCATCACCATCTAACACTAATTGTGATGAAGCATTATATTGCGTTAAGTACTGTCATAAATCGCTTAGTTTTAGTGGAATTGCAGGAACCACAGATGTCTGATTGAAAATGTGAATGATGTAAATTGATGTTATCAGTGTCCACGATTCACATAATAAATTTAGAAAACCTCTTAACAATCCCATTAAAGATGGAAGCTTTAGTTTGTAACTATGCACAACACTCAATATTTTATTGTTCTAGTCAATTGACGATGCAGTGAAGTAGCTGATTGAATTTTCTCAATCTGATTTCGGTTGTGTCTGAAAAGATCGTGTAAAAACTATAGAAATAAATCTGTCCGTTTTATAGAAAAAGTTTTGTGTGTCCCCACATTTGTTTATCAATACAAACAATAGAATGGGTAGATTAATTAACATACCAGAAACCATCTGAGGCTGAAGTTGACACCCTGTAAAAATATTTTGCATTTCTGTTCTTTATTATTAGCTGTGGGTGAAGTGACTTTTGGTTTTTTTTTTGGCAAAATATATTTCACAATAATTGACCTTGACTTGGTTCCAATACAATTGATGTGGGCTGTAGAAAGCGTCCTAGCTGCCAACAGTGGATATCTATATCTATTTATAGAAACAACAAAATTCACAGCCAGTTAATTGGCTGAGTAGAAAATCATGTGACATCATGAATATTTAGTACCTCAGCACAGTACAAATATGTACATTTTACTGTTTATATTAAATAAATATCGCTAATGGTTTATTTGAACGTTGACTTTACAACGATTTTGATTGAAGAATGTCAATTCTGTAATTTCAGGCTCTCCAGATTTTCCAGCACTGAATTTACCGCCAATGAGTTTACCGGCGCCAACTCCTCTACCAAATCTAGCCAACTTTTCAACATTACCACAATTAAATACCGGCAGTCCTACAGTGGCGCCATCATCTGAAGCTAGTTCTACGCAATCAAACACTACTACTGTACCTAGCGTGGCTACAACATCATCTCCAACACCAACACCAACACCAGTTGTCTCTTAATTCTCTCATTGATATCTTGTTTATTATATATATATATATATATAAAGGGCCATATGCAGCGCTGGTACTTTACCCAAACTTTGACGTTAGACTTAAGTCGAACTTTAGGTATGCACTGGTCGATCTTTACGAAAGTCGTGCTTAGATTTGACTATCAAATGTAGAAAATGAAAGCCTTAATCCTAACTTTGTAAAGTTCGACTTTAGTCAGGTAAGAGCGCTGCATATGGCCCAATGTATTTAATGTGTTTAAGTCAAGCTATGATATTTGGGTATATTGGGTTCTGAATTAAAACATAAACACAACCAGTCTACTTCATTTTAAGATAGAATACAGAAATATTGAAACATGTTGTTAATCAGAGTTTCATGCTATAGAATAAACAGTAATAGAAACTATACAAGTCTGACTTATATTGTGTTTAAAGGTAGAATAAATAGTAATAGAAACTATACAAGTCTGACTTATATTGTGTTTAATGGTAGAATAAATAGTAATAGAAACTATACAAGTCTGACTTATATTGTGTTTAAAGGTAGAATAAACAGTAATAGAAACTATACAAGTCTGACTTATATTGTGTTTAATGGTAGAATAAATAGTAATAGAAACTATACAAGTCTGACCTATATTGTGTTTAAAGGTAGAATAAACAGTAATAGAAACTATACAAGTCTGACTTATATTGTGTTTAAAGGTAGAATAAACAGTAATAGAAACTATACAAGTCTGACTTATATTGTGTTTAATGGTAGAATAAATAGTAATAGAAACTATACAAGTCTGACTTATATTGTGTTTAAAGGTAGAATAAACAGTAATAGAAACTATACAAGTCTGACTTATATTGTGTTTAAAGGTAGAATAAACAGTAATAGAAACTATACAAGTCTGACTTATATTGTGTTTAATGGTAGAATAAATAGTAATAGAAACTATACAAGTCTGACTTATATTGTGTTTAAAGGTAGAATAAATAGTAATAGAAACTATACAAGTCTGACTTATATTGTGTTTAAAGGTAGAATAAATAGTAATAGAAACTATACAAGTCTGACCTATATTAATGGTAGAATAAATAGTAATAGAAACTATACAAGTCAGACCTATATTGTGTTTAAAGGTAGAATAAACAGTAATAGAAACTATACAAGTCTGACTTATATTGTGTTTAAAGGTAGAATAAACAGTAATAGAAACTATACAAGTCAGACTTATATTGTGTTTAAAGGTAGAATAAACAGTAATAGAAACTATACAAGTCAGACTTATATTGTGTTTAAAGGTAGAATAAATAGTAATAGAAACTATACAAGTCTGACTTATATTGTGTTTAAAGGTAGAATAAACAGTAATAGAAACTATACAAGTCTGACTTATATTGTGTTTAATGGTAGAATAAACAGTAATAGAAACTATACAAGTCAGACCTATATTGTGTTCAAGGGTAGAATAAATAGTAATAGAAACTATACAAGTCTGACTTATATTGTGTTTAAAGGTAGAATAAACAGTAATAGAAACTATACAAGTCTGACCTATATTGTGTTTAAAGGTAGAATAAACAGTAATAGAAACTATACAAGTCTGACCTATATTGTGTTTAAAGGTAGAATAAATAGTAATAGAAACTATACAAGTCAGACTTATATTGTGTTTAAAGGTAGAATAAACAGTAATAGAAACTATACAAGTCAGACTTATATTGTGTTTAAAGGTAGAATAAATAGTAATAGAAACTATACAAGTCTGACTTATATTGTGTTTAAAGGTAGAATAAACAGTAATAGAAACTATACAAGTCTGACTTATATTGTGTTTAATGGTAGAATAAACAGTAATAGAAACTATACAAGTCAGACCTATATTGTGTTTAAAGGTAGAATAAACAGTAATAGAAACTATACAAGTCAGACCTATATTGTATTCAATGGTAGAATAAATAGTAATTGAAACTATACAAGTCAGACCTATATTGTGTTTATTATAACCTAAAAACTGTGGACTGTTTGTGTTTTTGTTTTTTGTGAACCAGGATGTGCTTAAAGATCTTGACTCGACTTTAACTTAGTCACTGTCATTATCAGCTTCAAGTTGATTCAGAATTTATTTAGTTGTAATTTGACATGAGAGAAATCAAACATTGTAAAAGTGTTTGAAAATATCAGATTTTTTTGTGAACCAGCTTCCAGGACCGAAAACTTGTTGTCATATTTAGCTGAGATTGAAGCAACTATTACAGGTGTATAACTGATTGTATCAATTTATTTCTTTAGTACACAATGTTTCTGGTATTATCACATTAATCTTCAAATTTTATTTTTTCTTGATGCAAGTGATTTGAGTAAAAACTAAGGTGAGAATGAGTAATGTTTTGCGGCCCCAGGGCACCTGTTTCTCAAAAAAATCTTACAATAAAAATTTGTAGTAAATGTAGAATTTCACATTGAGCAATATCATACTTATGTCAAAGTTGATCGCAAGAATTTTTGAGAAACAGGTGCGATCAAACCGGAGCCTGGTAGTAGGACTGATAATGACTTGACAAGGTTATGTAGAGAGAGAGAGAGAGAGAGAGAGGAGAGAGATGGTGAAACAAGGCAAAAATAATGCAACTTGGTGATTTCAAATGTCTGGTACAATCAAGACTAAGATAATGTACAGCTTCGTTGATCAAGAAATCTTCAGACAAATCTTGAAGTACTTGTGAACAATTTTTCAGAAGAAAATATTGAAATTAGGGTTAAAGTTTAAATTGTAAATAATAAAGGGACTTGATAATTGAGTTTTTGAGTGACTGACATTAGTCTTGATGATCCAGACAGATGGATATTGTAGTAATAAAAGGAGGTTTAGAGGGAGAAATATTCTAATTTATTTTATATAATATGGTGCAACTTGAATCTATATATACCTTGTACATAACAATATAACAATACCAACTTACTTCAGTGGTATTTAATAGTTGAAGGATGAATTGAATAACTGGACACAATTATATGGATAGCCATTACTAAAGAAGCACAAGATATATAGATATACTATTTCTAACATTAATTAACTCAGTGTTATCAATGTTATAAAGTAACACTAGATATATAGATATACTATTTCTAACATTTATTAACTCAACGTTTCACATGATCATAACAAATAGTGTTATCATGAGAATATGATGTAACAATGATAACGATGCCTGCCTGTATGTACATGTAAGACATTGAGTTAATAAATGTTAGAAAAAGAATATCTATATTTCTTATGCTTCTATACCTATTCCTCTATCTAGAAGTCTTACAAACACTAGAACCATTACTTTTATGAATAACTTGTGATGATTAATGATGAAACTTGGGTCTTTATCAAACAATGATACAAACTAGTAGAGGAATGAGGTTATAAGATAATAGTCATCAAAAATGAAAATGAAATGAATGGAGTTTTACGTCCTACTTTTCTGCACCATGTAGGCTAATGAAGACGGGCAACGCCATGCAGGGTGCCATGAGAGAAATTTTGCCAGGACAGCGGCATTAGGCTGCTCTTTTTCGATTTCCAACTGTCGAGGGATCTTTAACGTGCACAGCCTGTAGCACACGGGGCCTCGGTTTATTGTCCCATCCGAAAGACTAGACGCTTTTTCCATGTCAGCCCCTCTTACCTGCATCACTGATAGGGGGAAACCGGGTTAAAGGTATTATCTCGACCTATGTCGGGATTGAACCCTCTACCTTCAGGTTAGCGAGTAAGCGTCTAACTCACTGAGCCACCGCGGCTCCCATCAAATAAATAGAAGAATACATATAACAATACAGGAAGTGCTGCCTTGATGAAACTGGGTCAGAAATGTAGGATGTTAAACTCCATTTCATTAAAACTATTGTGGTGAAATTGTATTTTAAATTATTAAAAATGACACTCATGCCTATAGATTGTTGGGTACTCAGGATCTTATCTTGATGTTCACCCGTATTGTATGTCCTAATTTTCTACCATTTTGTAACAAAGAGAACTTTCTGGCTTTCGTCAAAAGGTTGAGAGTTTAGACAAACCCCCATACTCAAAACTGTCTTACGACAATGGGGCACAAAATATCTATTAGAATGCAAAAAAAATCAATTTTTCTGGGGAAAACCCCCTCAGGCCCTTTAATGGGAATCTCCAAAGTGCCCCTCCCATCTCTCATAATATATCGTACGCCCAGTTTCACAAGGCTGGCGCTGCCACTGTCACTTTCCTATGCGCCCCTGTGTCAGCCCACAATATTGCTAACGTTTCTCAAAAATTATGATCAAATATTGTATGACAAGAAAAGATAACTCTCTAAATTTAAACTAGGTGTCTCTTGTTTTTTAGAGTAAAATTTGTTTTTGACTTTTTGTTTATTATTATATGCAGTGAAATGTAGCCTACCAAAGATTGTCATTATAGAGAAATTTTTTGCCATAAGTGTTAGAAAAACAAATTAAACTGCTCCTATATATGTTTGGGAAGCATCCTTGCTGAATGTGCTTACCGTGAAATTTCTGCAACAAATCCAGATTGCCTAGGATTGCCGTTCCTGTGCCTATAGTCTAAAAACAAACTGCCTTTTGTTCAAATTAAACTTAATAAACATATCTTTAGTCTTCATGTAATTTGATCCGGATTATCAATAAAATAAGCGATTATCTAATTGGCGATAAGTGATTAAGATGAGTAGATGTCGGATTATACAGATTTTTCTGAGTCTGAATACTCAGAGATTTTTTAAACCAGCCTAAGAAGTAGATCAATCGGGACCAGAAAATGATTATGTCGGATTCGCAGAATGTCGGAATACTCAGATGTCGAATATCACAGAGTACACTGTATAATTTAACAGGTTTATTTTCAATTTCTGTTACAGTGGAAGTGAGTAGTAGCCTATGGTAATAGTGTTCTCATTTATCTGTTTCTGAGATTCTGTAGCACAGTCGATTAGAGCGTGTTGGTTCTTAACATGACGTCATTTGCTTGGTTACGTCTAGCAAATGGTGGCTGTGGGTTCAATTCTTCTCGATTGACATGTGACAGTCCGATGACCTTGAATAAGTCATCTTCACTCATTATTCCAGTCGACCCAGCTGTAAATGGGTATGGATAATCCGGGAAAGATCATTACCAAGAGGTTTGGCCAAGGACCAGCTGGCAGAAAGGATCCTTAACTGTGAATCTAAGTTGTTGTCCTTGTAAAATATAGTTTTTTTTCTTTTCTACCCTGACAAATCTGGCCCTGCCTGAAACCCCATTCCTTGTATCCCCCTGAGAAACTGGTAAGGTCTGATTTGTCGGGCTGGTTTATCTCAAGACATTAAAGTGTAAATAACTACTTATTTTTTCTTCAAAATGAAATAAATTGATGTTTATGTTTTATATAAAATATCTTTGCTTCATTGAACCAAGTAAATATTGTAAATATATAAAACGATTCAATAAAATAGTCAGATCTGTATGGAGTTATATCATAGTGTCTTGTTGTTTGGATAGGACTAACTCCATCTTTACAGATTGTAAGATAATTGGTAGCCTAAAGATCCCTCGAAAGATTGGGTACATATCCCAAGAATGTGCCGGTACAAATGCCCTCGAAGAGTTGGTAAATATCCTCCCGAACAGTTGGTTAATATCCCCCGAAAGAGTAAAATACATCGATGAGTGGGTGAAAATCCCTCGAAAGTTTTGGTAAATTATTCTTCGAAAGTTTGGGTAAATATCACTCTAGAGATTTAGCAAATATCCCCCGAAAGAACGGATGAATATCTCTAGAAAGATTGGATAAGGATCCCTCGAAAGAGTAAGCAGTAAGCAAAGATTCCCCCAAAAGGATGGGTAAATATCCCGCGAACGAGTTGGTAAATATCCCTCGAAAGAGTAAGCAAAGATCCCCAAAAGTTGAGTAAACACCCCCGATAGTGGGGGTAAATGCCCCTCAAAGGAGCGTGTAAATATATCTCAAACGGGTGGATAGATATCCCTCAAACGAGTGGGCAAATATCCGAGAAAAGAGTGAGTAAGAGCTGGCAGTATCCCTTGCAAAGTTGAGCAAAGATCCCCCGAAAGAGCTGGTAAAAATCTTTCGATAGTAGGGGTATATATATAATAATAATAATAATGACGATATGTATATTGTGCAGCAATTGAATCCTGGTGAAATTTCTCAAGGCGCACTATATATCTATTAAATAGTGGGTAAAGATCTCTCGATATACTGGGTAAAAATACCAAGAAAGAGTGAGTTATTGCCCTTCAAAAGAGTGGGTAAATATCCCAGAGAAACACTGTGATATAAGCTGATATAAAGCTATGTAGGTCTATATTACCTTGTCTATTGAACTATGTGTTTTGTATTGATAGAGAAACACTGTGATATATCAGCTGATATAAAGCTATGTAGGTCTATATTACCTTGTCTCTTGAACTATGTATGTTGTATTGATAGAGAAACACTGTGATATATCAGCTGATATAAAGCTATGTAAGTCTATATTACCTTGTCTGTTGAACTATGTGTGTTGTATTGATAGAGAAACACTGTGATATATCAGTTGATATAAAGCTATGTTGGTCTATATTACCTTGTCTGTTGAACTATGTATGTTGTATTGATAGAGAAACACTGTGATATATCAGCTGATATAAAGCTATGTAGGTCTATATTACCTTGTCTGTTGAACTATGTATGTTGTATTGGTAGAGAAACACTGTGATATATCAGTTGATATAAAGCTATGTAGGTCTATATTACCTTGTCTGTTGAACTATGTGTGTTGTATTGATAGAGAAACACTGTGATATATCAGCTGATATAAAGCTTTGTTGGTCTATATTACCTTGTCTGTTGAACTATGTATGTTGTATTGATAGAGAAACACTTTGATATATCAGCTGATATAAAGCTATGTAGGTCTATTTTACCTTGTCTGTTGAACAATGTGTGTTGTATTGGTAAAGAAACACTGTGATATATCAGTTGATATAAAGTTATGTTGGTCTATATTACCTTGTCTGTTGAACTATGTGTGTTGTATTGGTAGAGAAGCACTGAGATATATCAGTGGATATAAAGCTATGTAAGTCTATATTACCTTGTCTGTTGAACTATGTGTGTTGTATTGATAGAGAAACACTGTGATATATCAGTTGATATAAAGCTATGTAGGTCTATATTACCTTGTCTGTTGAACTATGTGTGTTGTATTGATAGAGAAACACTGTGATATATCAGCTGATATAAAGCTATGTAGGTCTATATTACCTTGTCTATTGAACTATGTGTTTTGTATTGATAGAGAAACACTGAGATATATCAGCTGATATAAAGCTATGTAGGTCTATATTATCTTGTCTATTGAACTATGTGTGTTATATTGATAGAGAAACACTGTGATATATTAGCTGATATAAAGCTATGTAGGTCTATATTACCTTGTCTGTTGAACTATGTATGTTGTATTGGTAGAGAAACACTGTGATATATCAGCTGATATAAAGCTATGTAGGTCTATATTACCTTGTCTGTTGAACTATGTGTGTTGTATTGATAGAGAAACACTGTGATATATCAGCTGATATAAAGTTATGTTGGTCTATATTACCTTGTCTGTTGAACTATGTGTGTTGTATTGATAGAGAAACACTGTGATATATCAGCTGATATAAAGCTATGTAGGTCTATATTATCTTGTCTATTGAACTATGTGTGTTGTATTGATAGAGAAACACTGTGATATATCAGTTGATATAAAGCTATGTAGGTCTATATTACCTTGTCTATTGAATTAAGTGTGTTGTATTGGTAGAGAAACACTGTGATATATCAGCTGATATAAAGCTAGTGTAGGTGTATATTACCTTGTCTGTTGAANCTACGTGTGT
>NW_008708377.1:0-1019 GCF_000327385.1 Lottia gigantea
AAAATATTATTGAAAGAACTTATCATGAAGAGGGAGAATTTATCTCCAACATTTTTACTAGAGAAAAGAAGGATGGGGGGCTAAGATTAATCCTCGATTTAAAAGAATTAAATGATGAGGTTATCTACAAACATTTCAAAATGGAACATTTAGAGCATGCAATCAATTTAATTAAACCTAATTGCTTAATGGCATCAGTGGATTGGAAAGATGCTTACTTTTCCGTTAATATTAGAAACTCAGATAGAAAATTACAATTTACATGCCTTCCTAATGGGTTAGGGTCAGCTCCAAGAACCTTTACTAAAATTACCAAGGTTCTGTTTTCCTATTTGCGGAAATTGGGTCACATCAACACATCATTTATTGATGACTCACTTTAAATTGGAGATTCACTAGATGATGCAAAATTAAATGTTATGGCCACAGTCAAAGCTTCCATACAGGCCGGCTTCACAGTGCATCCTTTAAATCTGTCATAGAACCTTCACAAGTAATAACTTACCTTGGTTTTACTTTAAACTCAGTAGAAATGAGTGTACGGCTTACTTCAGAGAAAGTATCAAAACTAAAGATAGCATGTCAGAAATTATTAAGTTCAAAACTAGTTTCCATCAGAGAAATTGCTGGAGTAGTAGGGCTCATGGTGTCCTCCTTTCCAGGAGTGTATTTTGGTCCATTATTCTATAGAAGAATAGATAATTTTAAAACAGAAATGCTTAAGGTCCATAAAGGGAAATTTGAGGCTAAAGTTGCCCTTAGTGAGCAATGCAAAATTGATTTGACATGGTGGATTGAAAATATTGAATCTCAAACTAAGTCAATGTTAAATAAACAAACTGATAAAATAATTACATCTGATGCATCCAAATTGGCATGGGGTGGTGTATATGAGTCTAAGTCCACTGGTGGACATTGGTCTGAAACTGAGAAACTAAAACATATAAATCACTTGGAATTATTGGCTGCAAAATATTCACTTTTTACTTTGGCAAAGATCTTAATGATATGCATATTCA
>NW_008708377.1:6192-8741 GCF_000327385.1 Lottia gigantea
AGATTCTATGAGTATTTAATTTAAATCGATGTTCATTTTTATTAGTGTACTCTATTATTCAATACCAAAGCACTCATATGGAATGGAGTTTTGCATAACTTATTTTTATACTAAGTTGTGACCATGAGATGCTAAGTTGTGACCATGAGATGCTAAGTTGTGACCATGAGATGCTAAGTTATGACCATGAGATGCTAAGTCGTGGCCAGGAGATGCTAAGTCGTGGCCATGAGATGCTAAGTCGTGGCCAGGAGATGCTAAGTTATGACCATGAGATGCTAAGTTATGATCACAAGATGTTAAGTTATGGTCATGATATATTCAGTTGTGGTCACAAGATGTTAAGTTATGGTCATGATATATTCAGTTGTGGTCACAAGATGCTAAGTTATGGTCATGATATATTCAGTTGTGGTCACAAGATGCTAAGTTATGGTCATGATATATTCAGTTGTGACCATGAGATGCTAAGTCGTGATACAAAGTCATGGCCACAAGATGCAAAAAATATTATTCTGTATTTTATGTCGCCTCTATGCTTCCGTAGATTTGTCATTTTTTTTCAGTTTTGTAATGTTGATGTTTAAAAATTACTTACGAATAGTAAGTGATCACAAGATGCTAAGTTATGGTCATGATATATTCAGTTGTGGTCACAAGATGCAGTTATGGTCATGATATATTCAGTTGTGGTCACAAGATGCAGTTATGGTCATGATATATTCAGTTGTGGTCACAAGATGCTAAGTTATGGTCATGATATATTCAGTTGTGGTCACAAGATGCAGTTATGGTCATGATATATTCAGTTGTGGTCACAAGATGCTAAGTTATGGTCATGATATATTCAGTTGTGGTCACAAGGTGCTAAGTTATGGTCATGATATATTCAGTTGTGGTCATGAGGCGTTAACTCGAGATACAAAGTCATGGCCACAAGATGCAAAAATATTATTCTGTATTATATGTCGCCTCTATGCTTCCGTAGATTTGTCATTTTTTTCAGTTTTGTAATGTTGATGTTTAAAAATTACTCACGAATAGTTTTGGCGTTAAAAAATTCATTATAGTTGGATTGTACATGTACGTTTTAGCAAATATATCCAGAGTCCTCAATTGAAACAATATAGTTGGATTATACATGTACGTTTTAGCAAATACACCCAGAGTCATCAATAGAAACAATATAGTTGGATTCTACATGTACGTTTTAGCAAATACATCCAGAGTCCTCAATAGATACAATATAGTTGGATTGTACATGTGCGTTTTAGCAAATACACCCAGAGTCCTCAATAGAAACAATATAGTTGGATTGTACATGTACGTTTTAGCAAATACATCCAGAGTCCTCAATTGAAACAATATAGTTGGATTATACATGTACGTTTTAGCAAATACACCCAGAGTCATCAATAGATACAATATAGTTGGATTGTACATGTACGTTTTAGCAAATACACCCAGAGTCCTCAATAGATACAATATAGTTGGATTGTACATGTACGTTTTAGCAAACACACCCAGAGTCCTCAATAGATACAATATAGTTGGATTATGAATGAATGAATAATTTATTGCATTAGTATATACATGTAGACTACATAACATAATGCTTTAGCTCAATACATAGTAATATACATAAATATGTGAATCGTGTTATGATTAAATTAATTAATGAATGAAGAGCTAAATATATTCGCATAAATCAATAGCATAGAAATTTTGTTAGTGTAGTATTGTATTATGGAAAACATATGCAATAATATCATAAAATCATAATTCTATAAGTGAAATAAGTTGATTATATAGAAAATGTATTTGACATAATAAGAACTTCATGTATAGCATTATACGGACAATCTTAATATTTCAATATTGATAATTCGAATTTGATTATAGTTTTGTAACGGAAGTTTTATATATAGCTGTAGAATATTAAACATCTAACTTTGTTTCTATAGCTTATTAATTTTTCATGAAATTTTCTCTGGTCTTCCAGGCGTAAAAAAACATACCTAGATATATTCTCTATTTTGATAGTTGATTTGACTTTCATAAGTTTGTAGAATTTCTCAAGTGAAGGCCAACTCCAGCAATAACGAGGAAGATATTGGAACCTTAATTTTCTGTACAGTGGACAACACAAAAGAAAATGGAATTCATTTGACCTGTATTACAACAATTGCATATTCTTTTTTCTTTTGGAATTTGAAGATAACGCCCAGTTTCTATATTTAATTTTAATGAACCTCCTCTAAATTTACATAAAGCATTTCTGAATTTTACATCATTAAGTACTCCTAAATACGATGCACGCGAAAATTCTTCAAAGAAGTTAAAATATTAGCACAGTGGGGAGCCTCGATGGCTCAGTGAGTTAGATGCTTGCTCGCTAGCCTGAAGGTCCAGGGTTCAATCCCGGTATAGGTCGAGATAATACCTTCGGATTTTTCAACCCGGTTTCCACCTGTCATTTTATTTCATTTCTAATAGCACAGTGGATAGTAGGCACATAGGCCATTAGAGGCTGGTAAATCTAGTATTGA
>NW_008708378.1:0-841 GCF_000327385.1 Lottia gigantea
TGGCAGCAGCTGGTAAATATATATTTTTTAATTCCAACTCAGATTCCCACCCAGTAGTCCAGTGGGTTAGGTGCTTGCTGGAAGGTCCAAGGTTCAAGACCGGCATATAATAATATGATAATACATGGACTCAAAATGGTGGGTCGCTTTATCCAAATAGCTTGAGACAGCCTATCAAAAATAACCTTTTACATAGGAGAGGGGTTCCCCACACTCATATATTACTTACAGGTGTTTTGAATGTGTTCATATCATAAAAATGGCAATGTGCAAGTATGTTGATTAGTTGGTATAAAAATTCTGTGACATTATGGATATTTATTACAATGGTTACTAAATACTAGCTTTACCTGCTAAAGTGAATCACAGTAGAAATATGTGAAGTTTTGATAAAACAATTATGTGTGATATAAAGGAGATCTATTGCATTGAAGAAAAAACAATTAGTGTAGAACAAGAATTTTTTCTTTCTTTTTCCTGAACCAATGAATCAATTATATCTTTAAATTAGAGCTTTCACAATTGATTTTAGTAAGACATTGCTTTAAAAGTGATCTTTTTTTTTATAAAATCCATAAACAGAATTCAATAAAGGCTGAAAATAGCCATTAAAAGTCGATTCTTTGCTCCTTGGAGATAAATTTGTATAGAGGATGTATTTCCTATCAATGCAGAGGTTCCAATGAGATGAGAGCAGTCTGATTAAAACGTTAAAATGTCATCTAAGTCTAAGATAATGAGTAGGTTTCGAAGCAAATTTCAGCCAAGCCATGACATTGACCAGACAGAAGCCTTGTTACGGCAGAATCGTCATTTTCTTTTGTTTATTGCATTTTTGTGT
>NW_008708378.1:7380-8722 GCF_000327385.1 Lottia gigantea
GTTGTGTCTTATGATTGTCATTTTTATATTTTGTAGCAAAACCATTCAATTCAAGTAAGGACATTCAGTTCAAATTAAGACATTCAACTTATGTTCAACCATTGAATGTGTATTCCTTAGGGAACTATGTAATTATGTGGATACTTGTTTATTAGTAAATGGGATATGGTTTATGTATGCTGAAACTTCCTAATATGCTGGAATGACCCTTTGGTGGTACTATGTTCGTTGTTACGTCGATAACTTTAGAATGACCCTTTGGTGGTACTCCTTTCGTTGTTACGTCGATACTTATTGAGTTGACATGTGTTTAATAAGAACACATAATAGGCCTACATACTGAAATATGTTGAAGAACAATGTATATTGCTGAAATGAGTATTATGAAAACATATATTGATTGTACTGAACTGTGCTTGTGAACATTTTCTTGATTAAATATTTTACCGGTACGTTTGGTCTTAGCATTAACTATGCTGATACGTCGATGATGTGTTGGTGCGTCACTTGGTCTACGACGGCCCCCACAAGCCTCATTACTACCATGTTTTCATACCAATGTAATCAATTATAGCAAACACTTGTTTTATTTACCGATGATCTTCTCATCTATTAAGATTTTTTATTTTATTTGAAATAGCCTTGTGCGATACCCTTGAAAGATCAAAATTGAAAAAGAGAAAGTTTAAATTGCTGTCCTGGCAAAGTTTCCTTCATTGCATGGTATTGCCCGATTTCACAAGCCCAACCAAATGCAGCAAATAAGGACACAAAACTTCATTTCATTAATTTCTAACTTTTTTATTTTGATAGCACAAGACTGAAAACGTTTATATTTGATTTGTCCACATGTAAAAAATAGCACTTACAAAAGCAGTCAACATTAAATACCGACTAGTATCTGTGTGATAGAATGTTAATGACTCAAATTATAAAATTTTCTTCATTGCATGGTGTTGCCAATCTTCATTAGCCCAAGTGACTATAACCTTAAAGGAATTGTAATGAGGGGTTTTATGTGATGAAGCATATTTGACAATTAGTGACGTTATCAAACACTTATTTTTAGTGGTATTGCAGGAACCACAGAAGTCTGAATGCAAATTTGGATGATGTAAATTGATGCTATCAGTTACCCGATAAATATTAAAAATTTTTACTTTTAATATCCAGGCAAATTTATTTTATTTTTATTTATTGGCAGATTTCTCATCATTAAGTAATGACTAGTATATCTGAATGGGAGAATTTAATGACTTTCTTTTTAACACATAGTCATGTTTATATAACCCAGGTATAATTGGGTATAATTTAGTTCTTCAAAATTCAATTTGGTGATTAC
>NW_008708379.1:0-1806 GCF_000327385.1 Lottia gigantea
GACTGAAGGTACACACCTATCTGAAGTTGTTGTGTCCAAATTTCAGCCCCCTATCATGAAAACTCTGCCTGTTACGGCACTTTCGGTTTTCCCAAACCAAAATGTGAGCGATTTTCCTCTTGAAATCAAGAGTACAACTTTAAAGTCGATTTTGGCCAAAGTATGAAAAAAGTTCGAAATTCTGGTTTCTACTGAAATAGATGGAGGAAATGATAAGCTATCATTACAAACAAAAATTGTACCTCTCGGGTCAAAATTGGCCGAGTTATGGCCATTTTAGTGAGGGGGTTGGGTCTGGCAGTCCGCCTATAGCGTCTTTCTGCACTGCATTTTCAATGGGGTGAAGACCAAAACTTTGACGGGCTGCCGTTCGAAGGCTATCAGAGCTGGAAAGTTGAAATTCACACTGAAGGTACACACCTATCTGAAGTTATTGTGATCCAAATTTCAGCCTCCTATCTTGAAAACTCAGCCTGTTACAGCACTTTAAGTTTCAGGTTTTTTCTGGCATCAAAATATAAGCAAATTTCCCTCTTGAAAATTTGGGTAGAACTTCAAAGTCGATTTTCCCGAAAGATTTCAAAAAATACGAATTTCTGTTTTCGACTGAAATAGATAGAAGACATGTTTAACTTTCGTTTGCAACCAAAATTATACCTCTAGGGTCAAAATTGGCCGAGTTATGGCCATTTTAGTGACGGGTTGGGGGTCGGCAGTCTGCCTATAGAGTCCCATTGCACTGGTCTGAGCGAAGACCAAAACTTTGACAGGCTGCCGTTCGAAGACTATCAGAGCTGGAAAGTTGAAATTTGCACTGAAGGTACACACCTATCTGAAGTTGTTGTGTTCCAAATTTCAGCCCCCTATCATGAAAACTCTGCCTGTTACGGCACTTTCGGTTTTCCCAAACCAAAATGTGAGCGATTTTCCTCTTGAAATCAAGGGTACAACTTTAAAGTCGATTTTGGCCAAAGTATGAAAAAAGTTCGAAATTCTGGTTTCTACTGAAATAGATGGAGGAAATGATAAGCTATCATTACAAACAAAAATTGTACCTCTCGGGTCAAAATTGGCCGAGTTATGGCCATTTTAGTGAGGGGGTTGGGTCTGGCAGTCCGCCTATAGCGTCTTTCTGCACTGCATTTTCAATGGGGTGAAGACCAAAACTTTGACGGGCTGCCGTTCGAAGGCTATCAGAGCTGGAAAGTTGAAATTTATACTGAAGGTACACACCTATCTGAAGTTATTGTGATCCAAATTTCAGCCTCCTATCTTGAAAACTCAGCCTGTTACAGCACTTTAAGTTTCAGGTTTTTTCTGGCACCAAAATATAAGCAAATTTCCCTCTTGAAAATTTGGGTAGAACTTCAAAGTCGATTTTCCCGAAAGATTTCAAAAAATACGAATTTCTGTTTTCGACTGAAATAGATAGAAGACATGTTTAACTTTCGTTTGCAACCAAAATTATACCTCTAGGGTCAAAATTGGCCGAGTTATGGCCATTTTAGTGACGGGTTGGGGGTCGGCAGTCTGCCTATAGAGTCCCATTGCACTGGTCTGAGCGAAGACCAAAACTTTGACAGGCTGCCGTTCGAAGACTATCAGAGCTGGAAAGTTGAAATTTGCACTGAAGGTACACACCTATCTGAAGTTGTTGTGTTCCAAATTTCAGCCCCCTATCATGAAAACTCTGCCTGTTACGGCACTTTCGGTTTTCCCAAACCAAAATGTGAGCGATTTTCCTCTTGAAATCAAGGGTACAACTTTAAAGTCGATTTTGGCCAAAGTATGAAAAAAGTCGAAATC
>NW_008708379.1:16947-19132 GCF_000327385.1 Lottia gigantea
ATAGAGTCCCATTGCACTGGCCTGAGCGAAGACCAAAACTTTGACAGGCTGCCGTTCGAAGACTATCAGAGCTGGAAAGTTGAAATTTGCACTGAAGGTACACACCTATCTGAAGTTGTTGTGTTCCAAATTTCAGCCCCCTATCATGAAAACTCTGCCTGTTACGGCACTTTCGGTTTTCCCAAACCAAAATGTGAGCGATTTTCTCTTGAAATCAAGGGTACAACTTTAAAGTCGATTTTGGCCAAAGTATGAAAAAAGTTCGAAATTCTGGTTTCTACTGAAATAGATGGAGGAAATGATAAGTTATCATTACAAACAAAAATTGTACCTCTCGGGTCAAAATTGGCCGAGTTATGGCCATTTTAGTGAGGGGGTTGGGTCTGGCAGTCCGCCTATAGCGTCTTTCTGCACTGCATTTTCAATGGGGTGAAGACCAAAACTTTGACGGGCTGCCGTTCGAAGGCTATCAGAGCTGGAAAGTTGAAATTGATACTGAAGGTACACACCTATCTGAAGTTATTGTGATCCAAATTTCAGCCTCCTATCTTGAAAACTCAGCCTGTTACAGCACTTTAAGTTTCAGGTTTTTTCTGGCACCAAAATATAAGCAAATTTCCCTCTTGAAAATTTGGGTAGAACTTCAAAGTCGATTTTCCCGAAAGATTTCAAAAAATACGAATTTCTGTTTTCGACTGAAATAGATAGAAGACATGTTTAACTTTCGTTTGCAACCAAAATTATACCTCTAGGGTCAAAATTGGCCGAGTTATGGCCATTTTAGTGACGGGTTTGGGGTCGGCAGTCTGCCTATAGAGTCCCATTGCACTGGTCTGAGCGAAGACCAAAACTTTGACAGGCTGCCGTTCGAAGACTATCAGAGCTGGAAAGTTGAAATTTGCACTGAAGGTACACACCTATCTGAAGTTGTTGTGTTCCAAATTTCAGCCCCCTATCATGAAAACTCTGCCTGTTACGGCACTTTCGGTTTTCCCAAACCAAAATGTGAGCGATTTTCCTCTTGAAATCAAGAGTACAACTTTAAAGTCGATTTTGGCCAAAGTATGAAAAAAGTTCGAAATTCTGGTTTCTACTGAAATAGATGGCGGAAATGATAAGCTATCATTACAAACAAAAATTGTACCTCTCGGGTCAAAATTGGCCGAGTTATGGCCATTTTAGTGAGGGGGTTGGGTCTGGCAGTCCGCCTATAGCGTCTTTCTGCACTGCATTTTCAATGGGGTGAAGACCAAAACTTTGACGGGCTGCCGTTCGAAGGCTATCAGAGCTGGAAAGTTGAAATTTATACTGAAGGTACACATTTATCTGAAGTTATTGTGATCCAAATTTCAGCCTCCTATCTTGAAAACTCAGCCTGTTACAGCACTTTAAGTTTCAGCTTTTTTCTGGCACCAAAATATAAGCAAATTTCCCTCTTGAAAATTTGGGTAGAACTTCAAAGTCGATTTTCCCGAAAGATTTCAAAAAATACGAATTTCTGTTTTCGACTGAAATAGATAGAAGACATGTTTAACTTTCGTTTGCAACGAAATTATACCTCTAGGGTCAAAATTGGCCGAGTTATGGCCATTTTAGTGACGGGTTGGGGGTCGGCAGTCTGCCTATAGAGTCCCATTGCACTGGTCTGAGCGAAGACCAAAACTTTGACAGGCTGCCGTTCGAAGACTATCAGAGCTGGAAAGTTGAAATTTGCACTGAAGGTACACACCTATCTGAAGTTGTTGTGTTCCAAATTTCAGCCCCCTATCATGAAAACTCTGCCTGTTACGGCACTTTCGGTTTTCCCAAACCAAAATGTGAGCGATTTTCCTCTTGAAATCAAGGGTACAACTTTAAAGTCGATTTTGGCCAAAGTATGAAAAAAGTTCGAAATTCTGGTTTCTACTGAAATAGATGGAGGAAATGATAAGTTATCATTACAAACAAAAATTGTACCTCTCGGGTCAAAATTGGCCGAGTTATGGCCATTTTAGTGAGGGGGTTGGGTCTGGCAGTCCGCCTATAGCGTCTTTCTGCACTGCATTTTCAATGGGGTGAAGACCAAAACTTTGACGGGCTGCCGTTCGAAGGCTATCAGAGCTGGAAAGTTGAAATTGATACTGAAGGTACACACCTATCTGAAGTTATTGTGATCCAAATTTCAGCCTCCTATCTGAAAACTCAG
>NW_008708379.1:21229-24786 GCF_000327385.1 Lottia gigantea
GCATCCAAGACTTTCAGTAGTATTTTGTAATTGATATTTCAATTCATATGATTGCCAAATTTCAATTCAGGATACTGTGTAGTCAGAGACTAGAAACCCACTATGTTTTAATGACAGATTTATGAATAAAATCCATTACTTGTCCATATCACCTGTTCGAGATTTTAAGCACTCGAAAATTAACCGATCATTTACTTATATCGACCAAGATCCCCATGAAGCCTACTGTGGAATAAACCTATACATTGGGACTACACCCCCACCCCACTCAAGTATAGTTGACTACATATTGAGAGAACCGTCGAACCAGTTAGTTAGTTGCACTGTAGTTAAAGTCAATATGCAATCGACCACCATCTGCAGTACACATAAGACAATATATATACGCCCACTGGCAGCTTTGATTTTATCAGTACAGTAACAATCACCAATATGAATTATTCAACCTTCAGTCATACACTTCTTTTTAACTCTTTAAAGCGATACTGAATAATATTTCGTATGAGTTATTGCCCCTGTTCTTGAAAACTTGTTTAATTTTTAGCTCGTGAAAACTCTAAATATTTTTCGATTTTCTGATTTTCAATATGGTTTATCCTTGGTTGATAACAAACACTCATGCCAAGTTTTGTCAAAATCCGTCAAGAGTTGTGCCTTCTATAGTGTTTACGAGCTAAAAATTGAACGCATTTTCAAGAACAAGGGCAATAACTCATACGAAATATTTTTCGATTCTTCTGATTTTCAATAGGGTTCATCCTTGGGTGATAATAAACAATTTCAGCAAGTTTCGTAAAAATCCGTAAAGGATTGTGACTTGTATAGAGTTTACGAACTAAAAATCGAACGCGTTTTGAAGAACAATGACGTTTTAACTCATATTAAATATTTTTCTATTTTATCGATTTTCGATAGGGTTCATCCTTGGTGATAATAAACGATTTCAGCTAGTTTCGTCAAAATCCGTAAAGAATTGTGACTTGTAGAGTGTTTACGAGCAATTGTGGACGGACCGACGGACCGACGGACATGGATGACGGCAATATACGCTCCACATTTCATGTGGGCGTATAAAAATTATCTCCCTTTGACCACATGCAAACTGGATCTGTGCTGCACAGACTCGAATTCAAAGAGAATTGAAACAATTAATAACAATACTAGTACAAAGTTCACTTAAACACAGTGTACATCTTTTTTGCATTATTTGTATAATTTAACTTTTGAATAATTCTCATTAGTCTTAAAATATATAAAGATAGCTTGCCAGGCAAGGTAACATACGCCCACTGGCAGCTGTCAGAAATGATAAAACAGTCTTTAGTGACTACAGTATGAATCTTCTTATATTAAAGAAATTTTAATAGTTTGAATTCAATGATATATATATTTACTGTCATTTATTTCCACCAAATTTGTAAAAATCAATATCAATAACCCAAATACATCAAATTATCGCATCAATATACATGATCACACCATGTTTCATTAAAATCAATTGAAAACTGTAGTCTCTAATGTGTTCACAAACAAATTTTGACGCGTTAAGTCAAGTGCAATAACTCAAAGACCGTTCATCGACATATCATCAAATTTGAACTTGACCAAGATCTCATCAATATAAATGATCACACGAAATTTCATTAAAATCGGTTGAAGACTGTAGTCTCTATTTTGTTCACAAACAAATTTTGACGCGTTTTTCCGAAGGGCAATAACTCAAAAACCGTTCATCGAAAGATCGTCTAATTCGAACTTGACCAATATAAATGATCACACCATCACACATCTCTATTGTGTTCACAAAAAAAGTTGACGGACCGACGGACAGGGGTGACGGCAATATACGTTTACATTTCAAGGTGGGCGTATAAAAAGGGAATGTATGGTTTGATCATTTTAATTTGGCTCAACGATTAAGAACAAGACTATATAAGGAAAAATTCCACTTGCAACAATATATTGAAACATGCTGTTCACATTAATAGACTTCAAATCAAAATAATGTGAAATTAATGACTTCGATTTTCATGTTTTTAAAGCATCGTAATTCGTTTCTATTATTGTATGAACCTGTATTCCTGCAGGATATCGATCTCAATTTGCTTATGGGTCGTGCAAGTGAAATATCTTGTATATAGGCTATACAAATAGGCCAGAATTTTAACAATTCTTGGTATGTTTACGTATAATTTTGTGTACATCGTTTAATATAATTTTTTATGAACGATTTTTGAGTTAATTGATTTTGGTCTATCCAAAATAAACGAATTTGGCATGTGAATACGAACGAGACTGTAGTTGTAACCTAATCTTGATGGACTTGTGTTATGTATATTGTTGAGAAATTTTCGCGATTTTTCTGCGAAATGGATTGGTGATCACTATAGAAACAAAATTCTTCTGCTTTTGTCGAAATTTGGAATTCTATATTGGTGATAACTTCGATCTTCGATTTATGTTCAATTAACGGTTTTTTTTAGTTATTGATCTTTGTTTGGCAAAAACAGAGTCAAAGTTTTCTGGGGAACACAGGGATATCTTCCACCGATTATTGTTTTGACATTAATTTGGTTATGTTTTACACCATTCTAATTTTCAGATCTGCGTTTCTTGCAATTCTACTAAAACATCAGAAAGTTTCTTATATATTATTTTCAGATTTTGCGATGGTTTAAAGCGAATTACATGAACCTCAGACGTCCTATTGAAAATTTGATTGGTGAAAATTGATCCTTTCAGTGTTCCCAATACATATCTGATGTTAAACACCCTTTGGACAATCTCTTTAATATGGAACAAATGATGTGAAAAAATTTGTAGTCATAATTATAATGTATTTTTCATGAAAAAAGACGTAAAACTCCAACACTTGAATTGTTGCTTCTGAATGGGTTAGACAATATGTACATTATGCATTTGTAAGTTACAAACATTGAAATGTGCTGTGATAGAGATATTATATTATTGTTTTAAACAGAAGAATAAATGAGATTAAAGCTGCTGTTTTGTAAGTGTAGCCTATAGCCATCACTCGTTTGCCATAATTATGATAACTGTGAAAATATATATTTTTTTCAAAAACTTGTAATATTTTAATAATAATAGTGAGGGGGTGGGGTCGGTAGTCTGCCTATAGCGTCTTTCTGCACTGCATTTTCAATGGGGTGAAGACCAAAACATTGACAGGCTGCCGTTCGAAGGCTATCAGAGCTAGAAAGTTGAAATATGTACTGAAGGTACACACTTATCTGAAGTTATTGTGATCCAAATTTGGGGTCAAAATTGGCCGTGTTATGGCCATTTTAGTGAGGGGGTGGGGGTCGGCAGTCTGCCTATAGAGTCCCATTGCACTGGTCTGAGTGAAGACCAAAACTTTGACAGGCTGCCGTTCGAAGACTATCAGAGCTTTCATTACAAACAAAAAACGTCAGTGAGTTCGTCACTCCGTCAGTGAGTTCGCCACTCCGTCACTGTGATGATTGACGAAGTGACGCCAATGACGGATAAAGCCAATGACGGACCCATTGACACCAATGCCGGAGCGACGCATGAAG
>NW_008708379.1:29715-60023 GCF_000327385.1 Lottia gigantea
TTGAAAATGCAGTGCAGAAAGACGCTATAGGCGGACTGCCAGACCCAACCCCCTCACTAAAATGGCCATAACTCGGCCAATTTTGACCCGAGAGGTACAATTTTTGTTTGTAATGATAGCTTATCATTTCCTCCATCTATTTCAGTAGAAACCAGAATTTCGAACTTTTTTCATACTTTGGCCAAAATCGACTTTAAAGTTGTACCCTTGATTTCAAGAGGAAAATCGCTCACATTTTGGTTTGGGAAAACCGAAAGTGCCGTAACAGGAAGAGTTTTCATGATAGGGGGCTGAAATTTGGAACACAACAACTTCAGATAGGTGTGTACCTTCAGTGCAAATTTCAACTTTCCAGCTCTGATAGTCTTCGAACGGCAGCCTGTCAAAGTTTTGGTCTTCGCTCAGGCCAGTGCAATGGGACTCTATAGGCAGACTGCCGACCCCCAACCCGTCACTAAAATGGCCATAACTCGGCCAATTTTGACCCTAGAGGTATAATTTTGGTTGCAAACGAAAGTTAAACATGTCTTCTATCTATTTCAGTCGAAAACAGAAATTCGTATTTTTTGAAATCTTTCGGGAAAATCGACTTTGAAGTTCTACCCGAATTTTCAAGAGGGAAATTTGCTTATATTTTGGTGCCAGAAAAAACCTGTAACTTAAAGTGCTATAACAGGCTGAGTCTTCAAGATAGGAGGCTGAAATTTGGATCACAATAATTTCAGATAGGTGTGTACTTTCAGTATAAATTTCAACTTTCCAGCTCTGATAGCCTTCGAACGGCAGCCCGTCAAAGTTTTGGTCTTCACCCCATTGAAAATGCAGTGCAGAAAGACGCTATAGGCGGACTGCCGACCCCCACCCCCTCACTAAAATGACCATAACTAGGCCAATTTTGACCCTAGAGGTATAATTTTGGTTGCAAACGAAAGTTAAACATGTCTTCTATCTATTTCAGTCGAAAACAGAAATTCGTATTTTTTGAAATCTTTCGGGAAAATCGACTTTGAAGTTCTACCCGAATTTTCAAGAGGGAAATTTGCTTATATTTTGGTGCGAGAAAAAACCTGAAACTTAAAGTGCTGTAACAGGCTGAGTTTTCAAGATAGGAGGCTGAAATTTGGATCACAATAACTTCAGATAGGTGTGTACCTTCAGTATAAATTTCAACTTTCGAACGGCAGCCTGTCAAAGTTTTGGTCTTCACCCCATTGAAAATGCAGTGCAGAAAGACGCTATACTCAAACAAAGGGGTTTGGTGCGTTTTATTACTTCACCATCAGAAAGTTTCTTATATATTATTTTCAGATTTTGCGATGGACGAATGACGGATGAAATGTTTTTCCCCGTCTAGGGCTTCCTCATACGTCAGTATGTCAACGATTTTGCCACAACGTCAACGAGTTCGACAATACGTCAATGAATCCTTCGACCGTCAATGCGTCACGTCAATCGCTTAGTTAACCCGACAATGTTATCAAAGTTTTGTTTTTGATTCATTCTTAGAATATTTTTACATTTTAGGTGTTTTTTTTCATTGACATCAAACAGTCATTATATTGCCTCAATCCATCATCGTTCGTTAATACAGCGCTTCTTCATGCGTCGCTCCGGCATTGGTGTCAATGGGTCCGTCATTGGCTTTATCCGTCATTGGCGTCACTTCGTCAATCATCACAGTGACGGAGTGGCGAACTCACTGACGGAGTGACGAACTCACTGACGTTTTTTGTTTGTAATGAAAGCTCTGATAGTCTTCGAACGGCAGCCTGTCAAAGTTTTGGTCTTCACTCAGACCAGTGCAATGGGACTCTATAGGCAGACTGCCGACCCCCACCCCCTCACTAAAATGGCCATAACACGGCCAATTTTGACCCCAAATTTGGATCACAATAACTTCAGATAAGTGTGTACCTTCAGTACATATTTCAACTTTCTAGCTCTGATAGCCTTCGAACGGCAGCCTGTCAATGTTTTGGTCTTCACCCCATTGAAAATGCAGTGCAGAAAGACGCTATAGGCAGACTACCGACCCCACCCCCTCACTATTATTATTAAAATATTACAAGTTTTTGAAAAAAATATATATTTTCACAGTTATCATAATTATGGCAAACGAGTGATGGCTATAGGCTACACTTACAAAACAGCAGCTTTAATCTCATTTATTCTTCTGTTTAAAACAATAATATAATATCTCTATCACAGCACATTTCAATGTTTGTAACTTACAAATGCATAATGTACATATTGTCTAACCCATTCAGAAGCAACAATTCAAGTGTTGGAGTTTTACGTCTTTTTTCATGAAAAATACATTATAATTATGACTACAAATTTTTTCACATCATTTGTTCCATATTAAAGAGATTGTCCAAAGGGTGTTTAACATCAGATATGTATTGGGAACACTGAAAGGATCAATTTTCACCAATCAAATTTTCAATAGGACGTCTGAGGTTCATGTAATTCGCTTTAAACCATCGCAAAATCTGAAAATAATATATAAGAAACTTTCTGATGTTTTAGTAGAATTGCAAGAAACGCAGATCTGAAAATTAGAATGGTGTAAAACATAACCAAATTAATGTCAAAACAATAATCGGTAGAAGATATCCCTGTGTTCCCCAGAAAACTTTGACTCTGTTTTTGCCAAACAAAGATCAATAACTAAAAAAAACCGTTAATTGAACATAAATCGAAGATCGAAGTTATCACCAATATAGAATTCCAAATTTCGACAAAAGCAGAAGAATTTTGTTTCTATAGTGATCACCAATCCATTTCGCAGAAAAATCGCGAAAATTTCTCAACAATATACATAACACAAGTCCATCAAGATTAGGTTACAACTACAGTCTCGTTCGTATTCACATGCCAAATTCGTTTATTTTGGATAGACCAAAATCAATTAACTCAAAAATCGTTCATAAAAAATTATATTAAACGATGTACACAAAATTATACGTAAACATACCAAGAATTGTTAAAATTCTGGCCTATTTGTATAGCCTATATACAAGATATTTCACTTGCACGACCCATAAGCAAATTGAGATCGATATCCTGCAGGAATACAGGTTCATACAATAATAGAAACGAATTACGATGCTTTAAAAACATGAAAATCGAAGTCATTAATTTCACATTATTTTGATTTGAAGTCTATTAATGTGAACAGCATGTTTCAATATACTGTTGCAAGTGGAATTTTTCCTTATATAGTCTTGTTCTTAATCGTTGAGCCAAATTAAAATGATCAAACCATACATTCCCTTTTTATACGCCCACCTTGAAATGTAAACGTATATTGCCGTCACCCCTGTCCGTCGGTCCGTCAACTTTTTTTGTGAACACAATAGAGATGTGTGATGGTGTGATCATTTATATTGGTCAAGTTCGAATTAGACGATCTTTCGATGAACGGTTTTTGAGTTATTGCCCTTCGGAAAAACGCGTCAAAATTTGTTTGTGAACAAAATAGAGACTACAGTCTTCAACCGATTTTAATGAAATTTCGTGTGATCATTTATATTGATGAGATCTTGGTCAAGTTCAAATTTGATGATATGTCGATGAACGGTCTTTGAGTTATTGCACTTGACTTAACGCGTCAAAATTTGTTTGTGAACACATTAGAGACTACAGTTTTCAATTGATTTTAATGGAACATGGTGTGATCATGTATATTGATGCGATAATTTGATGTATTTGGGTTATTGATATTGATTTTTACAAATTTGGTGGAAATAAATGACAGTAAATATATATATCATTGAATTCAAACTATTAAAATTTCTTTAATATAAGAAGATTCATACTGTAGTCACTAAAGACTGTTTTATCATTTCTGACAGCTGCCAGTGGGCGTATGTTACCTTGCCTGGCAAGCTATCTTTATATATTTTAAGACTAATGAGAATTATTCAAAAGTTAAATTATACAAATAATGCAAAAAAGATGTACACTGTGTTTAAGTGAACTTTGTACTAGTATTGTTATTAATTGTTTCAATTCTCTTTGAATTCGAGTCTGTGCAGCACAGATCCAGTTTGCATGTGGTCAAAGGGAGATAATTTTTATACGCCCACATGAAATGTGGAGCGTATATTGCCGTCATCCATGTCCGTCGGTCCGTCGGTCCGTCCACAATTGCTCGTAAACACTCTACAAGTCACAATTCTTTACGGATTTTGACGAAACTAGCTGAAATCGTTTATTATCACCAAGGATGAACCCTATCGAAAATCGATAAAATAGAAAAATATTTAATATGAGTTAAAACGTCATTGTTCTTCAAAACGCGTTCGATTTTTAGTTCGTAAACTCTATACAAGTCACAATCCTTTACGGATTTTTACGAAACTTGCTGAAATTGTTTATTATCACCCAAGGATGAACCCTATTGAAAATCAGAAGAATCGAAAAATATTTCGTATGAGTTATTGCCCTTGTTCTTGAAAATGCGTTCAATTTTTAGCTCGTAAACACTATAGAAGGCACAACTCTTGACGGATTTTGACAAAACTTGGCATGAGTGTTTGTTATCAACCAAGGATAAACCATATTGAAAATCAGAAAATCGAAAAATATTTAGAGTTTTCACGAGCTAAAAATTAAACAAGTTTTCAAGAACAGGGGCAATAACTCATACGAAATATTATTCAGTATCGCTTTAAAGAGTTAAAAAGAAGTGTATGACTGAAGGTTGAATAATTCATATTGGTGATTGTTACTGTACTGATAAAATCAAAGCTGCCAGTGGGCGTATATATATTGTCTTATGTGTACTGCAGATGGTGGTCGATTGCATATTGACTTTAACTACAGTGCAACTAACTAACTGGTTCGACGGTTCTCTCAATATGTAGTCAACTATACTTGAGTGGGGTGGGGGTGTAGTCCCAATGTATAGGTTTATTCCACAGTAGGCTTCATGGGGATCTTGGTCGATATAAGTAAATGATCGGTTAATTTTCGAGTGCTTAAAATCTCGAACAGGTGATATGGACAAGTAATGGATTTTATTCATAAATCTGTCATTAAAACATAGTGGGTTTCTAGTCTCTGACTACACAGTATCCTGAATTGAAATTTGGCAATCATATGAATTGAAATATCAATTACAAAATACTACTGAAAGTCTTGGATTGCTTTTGGGTTGATAAAACTGGAAAATTTGTAAACATGATTTCACATAGTTGAATTTTCAGTCCGAAAAGTAGGTCATTTTCACGTGGATTTTCTTGGAGGGAATCACTGAATCTTATAATTCGAAGGACCCTAAGACATTCGAAGACAAATGGCATAAAGTTGAAAATTTTATTTTGAATATTTATCAAGTTAGAGAAAAAATTCAATTCAAAGCTCAATGTAGTCGAAAAGGGCCAAAGATTTGATGTGAAAAAGACATTTCGGATTAATAATTCCACCTGTAAATTTCAACACATTTAGTTTCTGTTGTTAATATTTCACTTCAAATAAACAATAAACATGATTGTTAAAACTCGAGAAAAGAGATGAGATGAGATATAAACACAAACTTACTTTCAACGTCAATAAGCTGGTATTACAGGATCCGTTAAAAATTTGTAATTATCATGTTAACCCGGTATACAATAAATAATGAACAAATAAAGATACAATTCTATAAGAAAGTCTCTAAGTATCTTAGGAGGACAATATTAGGTCAGTACAAAATCGAGCACAGAGTAAAACAATTTCGACATTTTGTCAGATCGATAACAAATCACGATCTCACTATAAAAACATGCACGTGCTTTAAAGGCCGATAGTCGCGAAATTTCGATAAGATAAAATTTTTAAAAATATGTTCTAGTTCTCCAAAACCACAAATTAAAACAAAAGCCCATTGAAAAATATCAGCTAAATTCTTCTATTCAATTCCAAGGACTAAAGATATTTGAGACTTGATGATGATTTTCATCGATAGGATATTGACCTAAAACATTGTAAAACCAACATAACATCACGACAGCACTTGTTTTCGCGAATTTGAAAATTGAAATTGGAAATTTTGTGACCTGAATGTAGTATTTTTTTTTTCGCCCACATTATAATGTCCGTCCGTCGACAATTGGCTTGTGAACGAAATAGAGACTACAGCGGACGTGTCGTATCTTGCCGGGCAACAACTTGTTTTTATTTTTTTTTCAAACCCACTTGTGAGTGGAAATTTTCTTCTTTTCTGTTTCTAAAATACGAAACATTTTCGCTCAATATTGTAAAAATCGTTCTGATTTTGACATTTTATCAGCCTTCAGTACAACTCAGGTCAGTCCAGTTACAGGCAAAAATAATAAACAGTTAATTCGCGAGGTAGTCCTAGATCTGTATCAATAAAGGTTTGATTAAAGATAAATAGGGCCCAATTAAATTTCCATTTTTTTTAATATTGTAAAATTACAGTAAACTATCATGACTATTCATATAGAACGGATCAGAATTATTATGGCAAGAGTTATCGTTGCTTAACTCGATTGCCTGTCATTGAAACACGTTTTCATTAGCTCACGTCACCAGTATGTCTCTTATTAAATATTGTTTAAAAGGACTGAAAAGCCATTTTGTCACCATTGATACTTAAATCTCAGAGCGGGTTTTTTTTTTGCTAAGCCGCTCAGTAGTAATTTAACCGTCGATATTTAAGCTTTCAAATCTATGTGTCCAGAATTATCCGTGTTTGAACGTTAAAAAAACGAGTCGTCATAGATAGATCAAACATCTATAGAAATGGCAAAAGAAATTCCAAGTTTGAGATATTTTCAAAGGAATTATGCGATTTTCGTACATTTTTAGGACTCCTGAAGACTATTAACATAATATATTCAAGACTCATTCAAAACATTTATTTATTGTTTCGTTTCGTTTTATCATACCATCTTGGTTTGAAGAAGAAAAACGTTTATATTTTGGTTTGGGGAAAAAATTTGGGACTAAAAGTGCTGTAACCGACAGGAACTTGAAATTCTTGGCTGTCTGTCAAAGTGTTGGCCTTCACCCCAACCAGACGCTATAGGCAGACTGCCCACCCCCACCCTTGAAGTAAAATGGCCACAACTCGGCCACTTTTGACCCTAGACGTATAATTTTTGTTTGTGATGAATTTCGAAATCGTTCATATTCATCGAATAAATATTTTAGTAACATCACATCGTTCTTCATCGCATCCCAAACAATGTAGTCTTTAGTCAAAACGCAAAGATGTGTCAACATTTCTTCAACGTTTTCTTACCTATTCGTGCGAAGATATTTTTTTCAAAATTTGTCATATTTCATCAATTGTAATGGCGACAAAGTTCGCCATGTTCTGGTGGGGTTTCCAAATCTTGCCCGTCGTTATTTGGAGTCAAGAACCCTGATTGTTGTAACTTCCTCATTAAGTAAGTCTGTCCCCTATTTGTAGCCCATGTTCCAGAAGGTTGCCACTTTAAGCTTACATTAAGTGGAAATTAATCTTTCGCACTAGCTTACCTAACGTACCATCAGCTAAAAGTATTTGTTTGATCACATCTCAATAGTTAGTTATTGACTGTAAAAAGTATCAGTAGAAGAGCCACAAAACAGATGCTTTAGCGGTACATCCAAACTGCATACATGTTGCAAAAGAAAATGTCACAAGCAACTTTTACACTCATAAATTTATTAGATAACAATTAGCATATCATAATATCATAAAAACCTAAAATATAACAACTATTTTATTATATAGCACTTATTGATATGTGGCAGCTTGATTGATTGATGTACATATACTCTTTACTAAGTGATATCAGAATGGAATAAAACATTAAAGGAATTGTAAAGTGGTTTTCTAATTTAGTTTATATGTATTGGGGACACTGAGAGCATCATTTCCAATTTTCAATCAAACGACTGCGGTTCTTGCAAATCCACTAATGGTGCAAATTGATGCTATCAGTGTTTCCGATACACATACAAATTTTAGAAAACCTCTTTACGATCCCTTTAATAGCATTAGCACAAGTTTTGGTCTTTTGTGTCATTATTAGCTTATACACAAAACGCCACAATACTGCTTGTGATTGGTTCTATAAAACCACACATATTCAAATATATACAGTACAAAGTTACATGTATATAACATCCGAGACACTGATAGCATCAATCCTTGCTCTCAGATTTTGACAGTCACATGATCGACCTGAACCCCCTTCTAGAAATCAAAGAGATTTCTTGATGTCACTGATATTAATGCATTCTTTCAAGAAATACACTTGTTTTGGGGTTTTCATAAAATAAGATGATTTTGAGTTAATTTTGATCAAAATGCCATAAGTAATTAGTGTTATTTTGGTCATGTCCAATTTACAAAGAAAGAAATATTCATTTTTTGTCATGATTTTGAAAGAAAAGCTATACATAATTTGTATAATTCCCTATATATATATATTAGAGCAGTGTAATGTACATGTCTACAGATATATTAGGAAGACTAGAATAAAACTATGAGAATAGTGTAAATGGGACTTGAATTTTCTGATGATTATTAATTTGAATTTTCTGATGATTTTAAATTTGAATTTTCCGCTCAATATTAATTGGAAATTTCTGATGATTTTAAATTTGAATTTTCTGCTCATTATTAATTTGAATTTTCTGTTCATTATTAATTCGAATTTTCTGTTGATTATTAATTTGAATTTTAATTTTCTGCTGAATATTAATTTGAATTTTCTGTTCATTATTAATTTGAATTTTCTACTGATTATTAATTTGAATTTTCTCGATGATTATTAATTTGAATTTTCTGATAATCATTAATTTGAATTCTCACTAAAAGTTAATTTAGATTTGTTGCCATTAAGATTAAGGACTTCCATGGTTGATATATGTTACTTAATGGGATAAAGTGGTTCTATAATTGTGTATGTATATCAGGACACTGTAAGCATCAATTTGCATCATTCCAATTTTCAGTCAGACGTCTGTGGTTCCTGCAATTCAACTAAAACTAAATGTTAGATGACATCACTAAATGCAAAATATGCTTTATCACAATCACAAGGCCCTTTGCGATTAGTGATGTCATCAAACATTTGGTTTTAGTGAAATTGCAGGAACCATGCTATCCTTGATACACATAAACTTTTAAGAAAACCCCTTTAAAATCCCTTTAAGATTCAAGAATTTGCTCTCAAATAATGGATTTTTACAAAAATAATAATCTGAATAATAATTCTGCAACCAAACACACATTAATAATGAAGAGTCAAAAAAGAGAAATTTATTTTGATCCTTTCTGTTTTTGTGGATGAGATTCATCAATCAATACATCAAGATATTTCTGTTGAGATGCAAAAAATTCTTTAGAAAAATCGCAAGTTAAGTTGACACACATGGGACATCTCAATAGTAACTGCGGGTTACAAACTTTAGGTGAATTCAGATGAGTCTTGACAATATCTGCTAATGCCTGAAAAAAAAAGCAAATATTTAATAAACTTGAAACCATTATAGAGAAAATCTCAAACTGGTTGGATGTCGATATGTATAGGATAATGACTAAGTGCAAGCTTTTACACATTTAGAAAGCCTGAATAAAAGAAAGGCTGACAGTAGAAAAATTTATCCTGCCTATCTCTTTCGATGGCCTTCTAAACTCGGTTAAAACTCGTCCTTGGTCATAATCCTATCCTTAAAAACCAAGTGGTTTCTAACATATCAATAGTAAAACCTATCCAACAAATGTATATCTTGTACCTTAGAATAAAAACCTGGGTAAGACTAGTACCTCGGAATAAAGAATGTGGTTAAGACTTATACAGAATAAAGAACCTGGGTAAGACTTATACCTCAGAATAAAGAACCTGGGTAAGACTGATACAAAATAAAGAACCTGGGTAAGACTGATACAGAATAAAGAACCTGGGTAAGACTTATACAGAATAAAGAACCTAGGTAAGACTTATACCTCAGAATAAAGAACCTGGGTAAGACTGATACAGAATAAAGAACCTGGGTAAGACTGATACCGAATAAAGAACCTGGGTAAGACTTATACCTCAGAATAAAGAACCTCGGTAAGACTGATACAGAATAAAGAACCTCGGTAAGAATTATACCTCAGAATAAAGAACCTGGGTAAGAATTATACAGAATAAAGAACCTGGGTAAGACTTATACAGAATAAAGAACCTAGGTAAGTCTTATACCACAGAATAAAAACCTGGGTAAGACTTATACAGAATAAAGAACCTGGGTAAGACTTATACAGAATAAAGAACCTGGGTAAGACTTATACAGAATAAAGAACCTGGGTAAGACTTATACCACAGAATAAAGAACCTTGGTAAGACTTATACCACAGAATAAAAAACCTGGTTAAGACTTATACCACAGAATAAAAATCATGGGTAAGACTTATACAGAATGAAAAACCTGGGTAAGACTTATACCACAGAATAAAAAACATGGGTAAGACTGCATGAAGCTATTTCTTTCACTAACCATTACATCAAAGTTTTTCATTGTAAGAAAATCATTTTCAAAATCTAACCTCAATAAATACTGGATGATTATTTAATGACTCAGCTCTTCTTATATTCTTCACACCAACCTTAAAGTAACAATACTATAATCAGAATCATTTGAATATAAACAACTGAAAACACAATCACTTTATTTGTTTATGGCAGACTAGAACTACATCCATTGCAACAAGATGACGTAATTTCGATTCATCTTAGAGGAAAATTTTTTTTTTTCAATTATACTTTAATATTTTTTTTCAGAAATTCATGCAATGTACTATAGAGGGATTAAACTGTTTACTGAACCAGAAATGACTCAACAGTGATCTGTGAACACTTTTACTGAACAGGTTAGCTAAAAGATTCCTTTGTTATATTATTCTCTTGATAACGCTGCCTGTATGAGCATGTGAAACGTTGAGTTAATAAATGTCAGAAAAAGTATATCCATATATCTTGTGCTTCTTTACCTATGCCTATTTCTATATGTCTTATAAAAAGTATATAAACAGTAAAATATTCCAGTTTCTGAGACTAAAATACGATTGGTCAAACGGATTTGAACCTATACCTTTAAATCAGTAAAAGCCTACCTCGCTACCCAAATGCTGTGAATACTCTAAATCTAATTCATACAATGTTTCTATATGGTCACTGGTAAAAGCTATTGGTACTAGTAATATATTCTTCTTGTCTCTATTGACCAGTCCTTTAATAGCTTCATCTGTTTGTGGACTGAGCCATGGTAAAGGACCAACCTAAAAATAGACATAGAAATTCAGTAAAATAAAATAAAGTAAAATGTCAATATTTAGACAGATGTTCAAAAATTTCAGGTGATGGATAATAATAAGAACACTTGAAAATGAGAAATTATTTTAATTATGCATTCATTCCAAGATTAAAGAAAATTTGTACATAATTAAAGGAGCTAATGAAGTTTCATGAGCCTGCCATGGATGAAATGCTAACCTTTGATTGCCAAACTAATCTATAAGGATGGGAATGACCCAACTCTTCCATAACTCTCTGTACTGTAGCACCAACTTCTGCTGGGTAAGGATCTCCTCTGTTTACAACCTAAATAATGAAATGAATTATGTTTTATGTCCTTCACCTAATTGGGCTAATAATGCCATGCTGTGTGTAATGAGGGAAATTGTGCCAGGACAGTAACGTTAGTATTAGGGTTCTTTAATAACGTGCACAGCATGTACTGTAGCAAACAGTGTCGCTGTTTATTGTCATATCAATAGTGGATTTGGTGCAGTTTAGTGGTACAAGGGTTTGGTCATCAACAACAGCCATTTCTTTTGCTTGGACGTAGCTATCAAAAGTTTGAAACTATTAATTGTTCAATGTCAATGAATAGAAATGAGCTTTGAAGTGTCCACAACTAGTGCATCTGTATAAAATAAAACCTTTATGTAAGAGGAAGGCAACATGATGGATATTAATCCTACCTTCATTGGTAAAGAATGGGCAGAAAATAATATTACTACATCATCTTGGTCTTCTATAGGAAACTTAGCTATCTCTTTTCTTATATTGTCTGCAAATGCCTACAAAAACAGAACAATTCAATCACTATCTGATACACTGCAGATATATTTTCATTTCTTGTTTTTTTCTGCATGTTCCTCACTCACCACACCCTTAAAATGACAAAATTGTTAAAATATTGTTTAGTTATAGGTGTTATAGAAACCGAAAGCCAATCAAAAACTGTTGAAAGTTTCCAGATCATTAATATCTAACAAATTATGGATATCCCAGAATTCCTCAGATATAGCAGGTTATCTTAGAGAACATAACATTTGATTTGATATCTTACAGACATCATGCAACAATATTATCACAGTCTGGGTGAAGTGTGGAACTTACATCAGAAACAACACAATGAAATATCTATAAATTACTGGTTTTAATGAGCTTTTTGGGAAGGCAACTTTCACCATTTTTTCAACCCATACATAGATTTTTTAAGCTTACTTCCTTGATGCTTTTATTTGAATTCACTGAAAAATGATGATGATACGTCTTTTTGTGCCAAGAACAGAAATATGTTTACCTGAGCTAATCCAGGATGTGTTGGCCATCTATCTATAACACTCCAGATAAGTTCACTAGGACTAATGCGTTGTTTATAATGTTTATATATAGCATTTAAACTGCTACCAGTAGTAGAACAGCTATATTGGGGGTACTGAGTAAATGCAACTGCTCTTTGTAAACCATCACTTCAAAAATAATAAGAAATTGATAGATTATGCAAATTGTCACATTCTAAGTTCTAACTTGTTATAAGTTTACACTAACTGCAGTTTTGGCCTCAACACTTGACTAACTTCATTGATCTAAGATCTAAAAACGAAAACTGGATGATTTGCTTACAACATCAATTAATTCACCTAGAATCATCACTGAGGTATTCATTTTGTGATTTAAATGCACAGCTGTAGGTTTATGCATACTATTTTTTCACCTTTATAAGTCAATGAGTCAAATTTGACATTTTCCCTCAGAATTTCTAGTTATTCCATAAACTTACACTTTTGACAAAAAGTCTTGTGGACATAAAAACATTCATCAAAATAAATCAATTGCATGTGGCAATACACCTAGTTGGATAAGAATGTAAAAACAATGTAAGCAAACACCTACCTTTCCATCTGTTCAATGGATTCTTCTGTTAAAGGATGGACATAACGAAAACCAATATAGAATTTATGAGGAGCTGTTGCTGGACTGATCTTATCGAGTATTTCTACCATTCCTTGACCCTGTAACTCGGTCCATTTCTTTATAGGTGACCCTCCTCCTATCTTCTGATACTGTGTTTGGATACTCGGTGTCCGTCTTTTTGCTATCATGGGTGCAAGTTTACTAAAGGAGAGAAAACTCAATGAGCTAAAGTCCTTGACAACTTTCTTGCAATGCTGGGTATTGCAAATCATGGCATAATACAATGTTATGTCAAATCATGTAAACTTAAAGGGGCATTCTGCCTTTTTTATAAAAAATGTTCATTATCAAAATAGTCGTAAATTATTCCTGAAAATATTACATGAGTATGCTTTTTATATCTATGTATCTATACTTGATCAAACCGAATTTGTTTTAAAAGGGTTAATAAAAAACGGACAGTACAAATTGTTAAGTTTTGGTTTTTGGCTTTATAATGGCTTGATATTATTAGTTGAAGCCTTCAGAATACATAGGAGACATATTTCTTTACAATTAGTCATTTATGTACCTAGTTTTCTAAAAGCTTCCAAAAAGCATGAAGTTTAAAAGTTTACATAAACTTTCAGATAGGTTAAGGGATATATTTCTCTAGATTTTTGTTTCCAAAAAACCTACGCTTATTACATGGCAACCGACTGCTAAAAGCACTCACTGGTCATTTAATCATGAAGAGAGATTTGTTACTAAAGATCGCCTCAAAATTTAAACTTGCTAAATAATAACAATTATTTCAAGCTTTTACTTTTTTTTGAGTTACCTACCTTTGTGCTGGTAATGGAATTAAGTCTTTGTCAGAAAATAAACGTAACAGAAAGTCATAGACATCTTCAGTGGTTTCTGGTCCTCCCATATTCAACATTAATATTCCAGTTTTAGGTTTTCTAGAGCAAGAACACAAAAATTTTAATTCAATCTTGACAATACTTGACATATTTGAAGGGACAGGTTCTCATTCCATTTGACCAATTATAGTACAGGTCTTGGTATCAGAACTGCGATTATTTTAGCTAAGCTAAAATTATCTGCCTTTGAAAGATAAATTGACAAGTCACCTTTATTTGAGACTCTGCCATGCATAGAAAAGACCTATTTAGAAATAGAAAGCTAAATTCCTAGTTTGAGTTCAGACAATTTAAGCTTAGCAATCACATCAAGCTTCTTGTGACTTCTTGTATAAAAAGCGAGTCACAATCTTTTCAATTCAAAAAATTTTCTCAGAAATTAGATAAGATGAAATTTAACCTTTTGCTGATATGTCTTTTCTGCACATCGTTACCGAGTACCCCATAACATCCTAGAACATTTTTGGTTTTCACAATGTTGAATCCTGAGCTTAAAAAGCCTGCAAAAAAAGAAAATGATAAAATAACAACAGTTTACAAAGCTTGAGCTGAAAAAATTAGCATTATCATTTTCACAAGAGGGTTGAGTGAGCATACAATACAGGTAATACATGCACCATATTCTTTTTTATCAGTTAACCCTTTTTCTATAACTCATAAAACAATGTCATGGAAACTTTAGTTGGGATCATATCCAAATGTTTCATTCAAACCTTCTTGTAGACAAGTCCGTTTCTTATTTCCATTCTGAAAATTCTGGAGATAGCTGAAATTCTGCTTTATTAGGACCTGATAAAAAGCCTGTGATTTTAGTGAAATGGCTATGTCTGGACTAAAGCAAAGGTTTGAAAACACTAGTCAGTATGTTATTTCAAGTTTTATACATGTTGACATTATTATATAAATCATCTGTCACAGCTCCATTTCAAACCTGTGGAATAGACCGAGAGGAACCTTAAACTAACAGTGTGAATATGTGGGACACCACTGAGCTGAGTTATGCAACTCTTACTGAGCTGGTAACAATGAATAAATTAACATGTGACATGTGTGCTACAATATACGGGCCACGGGGTTGTACTTATAGTTGAACATTTCATAAAACTGCACAGCCTACAAATATAACGCAGGTCCATTTCAATCTCCATCAAAATTACTTTATGGAAGAAAATACAAATAACACCATGATAAGATTAAAAAAAAGTGAAAGTAGGCCTATCGTACCGGTAAAGGCCTCATAGAAAATTTGCAAGGACAACTCATGAAAGAGGTTGAAAATATATCTTTTAGCATGCAGATGCCAGTATAATTTTCAAAGCCAAAAAACACCACTGTCAAATCAGAAATAAGAAAGCAAAGTTGCTAATAATTACCAGAAAACTGTCGAGAGACTATCTTCGCCATGGCTGTCGTGTTTCAATGTTTACTTTAGCAGCGACCTCTGGATTTCACATGAATGACGTCATCAAAGCTTGAGCTCAATTTTGTCATTTAACGCCTGACGTCAAATAAGTACAGTGTAGGCTGTAGGGGCCTTTAATAATATTTGGGTTAAATATTTGACTCTTGATGAAATATTTTGTTGTGCTAAATGCCGAAATTAATAAGCATTTTGACATTCTACTTCTTGTGTTTTCCAGGTAATCAAAATTGGCTATATTGTAGTAGTCTCCCCTTATACATTACCTTCACAGATCAAGAAACTAATTTACAGTACCGGTACACTCTCTGCTGATATTTAACAAGACGAGTGGTAGGCCTGTTGTAAATTTTGCTACGTAATCAAACAATTCTTAATCTTTCTTTGTTTATTTCTCAGATGCCCTTTGCAGAAGTATCAACATCGACTTTTCTCACAAATTTATCATAGCTTTTGACGACGGTGAGTTGACTAAAATAAATTCTTTGAATTAATGGATGCCTCTTTTTTGTAACCTACGTGATCTGACGAAATCTCCAGTTCTGGTTCTGATAATTTTCAACCAATCAAATGCTCTGTTCAATGAAAGATGTTCCCGTAGGCCTATATGCGGAATTCTGTGATGTTCATGTTCAAAGGTTCTCATGGCGTCATGTATTGGCTTATCCCTTAATAATGTTTTTGAGTGGTTAGAATCAATTATGACAATTTTTGATGCTTTTAGGAGAAATTTCAATGGTTCAACATAAAGAATCTGGTCGGATCGTGGATGTCAGTTAGCCTATGTCAAAACAATTTTCCCAAAAAATTCTTTGAAAGTAAAAGCCTACTTATTGTACTTAATATGACAAGCTTATCAAATATAGTAAAGATTTCTCAACATACGTTATATAGGCTATATGTAAAATTATGATTAAAGATCGGAGATTCGCGTTTCCAGTCCTAAGCTTTATCGACACCTTCTATTTTCCCTTCAGATTACGAAGAACAAGAGAGTGTTGATCTAAGAGACATGGAAATCAAGATGCGAAACGAATTAGAAAACAGCGTGAAGCAATACCAAGAGCAATTAAAAGTAGTGAACTTTGAGATTCCAGCAAACGAGGCGGAAACGGATAACTATATCAATGACAGAAAGGGAAGCATTCCGAAAATGTTAGGCGTGGCAGTCCCAGAGACAACACAAAATACCAATCTTTTATTAAATACGCCACTCCCACCATCAGACGCCAGAGCACACCCTCGTCCTAAAAGAAGTGCTGAAAATCCTGGTTTTGAGGTACTGTGAATTATTGCATGTACTAACAATAAATACCTTTCTTATTTTGAAACTATGGCAGATTTTAACATTCCAGACGAAAAAACATTGACGACTGAGACTGGGGAAAAGGGACAGTTGCCATTTTTTTTACGGTACCAATCATACTTTAGTCTCAAAACGGAAACTTTTAGTGATATATATAGAAAAGACAAATATAGAAAATAGTGTCAAAATACGGAGCTCTGTGGAAGTTCATGTATGGGCACGAGCCTCCCAGGTGTCTGAGAGAGTGGTCCCTCTAAACAATTTTTTGAAAAATGAAATTTATGCTAAATTCTGAAGCATATTTTGTATATTAGGGTTTAAGCAGCGCATTAATGGCTTTCCGAGCCAAAACCCAAAAATAATTTTCTTGAGATCATATATATGCCGAAGCTTCCCATTTATGTCAAAATCTGGTTTTTACAGACATCTCCTGGCCAAGGTACCAATGCTTCGGTCGAAGAAATGCAGAAGATGCTGTTGAAGAATATCTTGACCTATGTAGGAATTGGGGTAGCTGTATTGTTTATCGTCTGTATGGTTTGTTCATGTTGTTCTGTAATTGGTCCTAGGACTTGTTGCGTTGCGATATTGACCTCTCCTTGCTGTTTGATTGCTTTTCCGTGTATCTTATCGTACATCAAAGAGTTTCTAAATCCCGAAAATGTACTGAGAGACAATACGTATGCATACATGCCAGGTATCATGGTACATGAGAATGGCAAACTTCAAAAATATACTCCAAGTCCGGAAGAAATTGAAGCCGTCAGGGACATTATTGAAATTGTTAATCAAATGAAATATTAAAATATATATATTTAATCAAAGATTTTTTTTATGGTGAATTTCTGAAAGGGATATATTCGTGATTATTCACTATAGTCACTGATGAAACGTGATAGGCCTAATAAGGATACCCTTTGTCTTCATTTTAAGGGATTGTAAAGCGGTTTTCTAAATTTGTGTTATGTATGGTATCAATTTGCACCATTCCCTATGAATTTGTATTTCGTGTCATTTTAGAAAGTAGCATGGCTGACTAATTTTACATGGATAACAACTTAGGTTGTTACCAGGATATCTTACATGATAAAATTATATTCTTTAGCACACACACATTTGGGTAGATTTAGCTTTACTGGCAATTAGTCTCAAGAGATGAGATGATACATAATGGACTGTTTAAGGAATAATCTTGGACAACTAGATGGTCTTACGAACGTATTTCATCCCCCGATCACGACGATTAAAATCTCCAGCCCGATCACGAAAGAGAACACAAAGCGAAATTGTTTGTATGGCAGAGGCAGCCACTCTAATCGTCACATGATATCAACATCAAGTCCGATTAGTTTAAGAAATATCGATCGGTCGACAAAATACTACCGATACGGGCAGACGATCGAATTTAATCGCCGGCGTAAATAATCGGCAGAAAATATCTAACATTTTTTTTTGAGGCGATTCCTACGAGCGTAGAAAATCGTCGTTGACATGAGAGGGTGCATGAGCTATCTTTTATACTTCGTTCGCCGCGATCGTCTGCCCCCAGCATTACGTTGGCAAACAATCAACGACTGATTATTTTTACTTTAAATTTTCAGATACGTTAAGGGATACATTTCTCTGGTTGCTCTCTAGTTTTTATCAAGTTTATCAAATTTATTGTAAAACATACGAAAAAACTAAAACCATAGTGCCCTTTAAAGTTCAAATTTGAGCATCCTATTTCTGATGATTTAAAGCACGAATTTTCATTTGTGCCCAAACTGTACGACAATTATTTTAGAAACATATCTTTCTTGTCCCTGACAAAAACACAAAACTAAAAAGGATATAAATGTTGATTTTATTCACTCAACAACCTACAACTGTTCAATATATATCTAATCAAGTGCCTTTGATTTGCTGAAATAATCCCTTTAAGCAGTGGCGGCTCCAGTAGGCGTACAGGGGGCCCCATATTTGTACCCCAAGTCTTTAAAATTGTATGTCACACATCATCATGGTCTGATGCACACCCAGTTTGGTTCACTGGATACTCATTGGTTCCATTTGAAAAAAAAAACAACTAGTCCGATATTTGAACTAGCCGTCCTCAAATTTACAACCGACGCGTTGCAGCTTAGATAAACTCTTGTCAAATAGACATTTAACAACGGTTATATTACAAACATACCGTTATAAATAATTTCAAAATATTTCTTTGGTATCATTTCAACGATTTCTTCCATCAGTGTAGTACTATTGCCGATTCTGTTGATTACTTGGATATTGTTATTGGTACGGGGTTCATATAGCGTCTTTGAATAAATCTGTTTCTAAAAAGACCCAATAGGATATGGGCTTCGACCAGGAAGTGGTTCATTAGAAACTCTCTTACATACTCGTCCACATCCTTCTCTACAACACATCTCGTTGGGTGCACAATAATTATCATTCAAACAATTCACGCCTGGTCTAAATTCACAGGTTCCATAATAAGGACTAGGTTTGGGGCATTGTGGTTCTGCAATGATCCGTCGAAATGGAAAAACACTTCGTCCTACAAATTGAAATAAAGAAAAAACTAATTAAAATGAGTATGGTGATGTAGGCTACATGGAATGAATAGTAATAGAAATGTACGAAAATACCCGTTTCTGAGACTAAGGTACGATTGGTAAAACAAAAATGGCTCTCCCTTTAACTGTAATGACAAGCTCGAAGTAGAATTGATAATTTCTTGTGATCCGAATAGAAAGGATAAACACAAAACCGAATAAAAATATTTAATTTTACCTGAGGTAGCAGCTAAAAGGCACATACACACGAATATCAAACTAACATTAGGCATGTTTATGGTTTGAAGAGATTACGCGAATTATGTTTTCATATTACTGTATGTATTTATATCTTTGTTATCCCGGATGCTGTATTCGTTTATTAAAGTTATGAAAAACAAATAGGATGTAAAACGCCACATTAATCTACATACACACGTAATTCATTCACGGCCTAATAAAATATACATTAATCATATCAAAAAAATATAAATAAGTTACGTTATGTAGGTTTAGTCTCGGTTGTCGAGGCATATCCATGTCCATTCCTTTGGAAGAAACACCTTATGAAAATGGAGTGTCTTATACTGTTCTCTCCAAGAATTACTGTTAAAAAAAATAACTAAATTTGGTGCATTCTGGCACATATTTTTGGGCAAAAACGTATGAAAATCAACTGGATAGTCGAAAGTTTTGACTTCTCATATTCCGTCTTTCAGAATGACAATGCGATGATGTCGACTAAATCAAGCTGCTGACAAGGATCGTTTTGATAGTTGTGTAGACTAGAATAGACAGGTAACAATATTCAATCATATTCCCTTAGAAAATATTAAATACATGTATCTTCTATTATAAATCACGTGGGTGTATTGCTTTAAACTGTTTTTTTGACACATAACCGTAGAACAATTGTTAAGGCGGATGTTGAGATGACAAGCAATCCATTAGATCGTATTTAAGAATATAACAAACTCTCAATATTACACAGCAGGGATAATATGTGACATTTTGAAAAGAACACTATGACCAACATCTGAACAGAAAAATAGGATTCACCGTTACCAAGTAGTTTTGATTGTATTGAACGCAGATTTTGGTTCTGCAATACTAATCCAGTGGAAGCACGAGAAAGCTAGCCATTCTCTTCACTAAGGAGTGTGCACTGCAAACATATGATACCTTGATAGTTCAATCTAATTAAAATTAGCCACCATTTTCGTTCCGTTTTTAGGACCAAGCCCGCGTCTCATTTTTGGCTCTCACCTTATAGAAATTGACAGTACCCTGGCTAGAAATGTCATTTATATGCTCACTTGAAGGGTTGTTTTGAATTTGAAGTAAACATTACAGAAAAATGTATGCTTTGTTCACCAAAAGAGACAATTTCATTTTTGTTCTTGACCTTTAAACAATCATAAGTTATCAGAATACACAAAACTCCCAAAAGTCCCAGAGTATGCGAGTCTATGTTGGGGAATATTCTGAGTAAAATCAAAAGGTTCCAAAGAATGAGAGAAAAACATTTCAAAAGCAACTGTTTATTTGAAGATACATATACATACAGCGACAGATATTTACTATCAAATACATAGTCAAATCGACAGAAACAATAAGGTTCACAGTAAAATTCTACAAAATATAATCCTAAAATGAAAATTAATATTTACAAATAATTACAATAAAATACAAATTTACAAATATTCACATTAAAATACAAATTTACAGAAATAAATGCTAAAAAAAAATCGTCCGAGGGAGAAAAGGTGGAATTGTCAAAGTGAATTTATTTGCCGAACAAACTATTAGGGTTTATGACTTCTCATTTATTTTAAGTTAAAATAAGTTGGAAGTTGATGTATATTTTAGACACCATCGAGATATTCATATTGGTTCTAGTTATTTAACAACTAAATTTCATTCAAATAGAGTTATTTCTAGCATAACAATAGCCTTGGAGAACGCTATACAGCTGTCAGATTATAGGGTCAAATTCGAAACAGCAAATCCAAATATGAATCTAAAATTCTAAGACACTGATAAGAAGAAACTTAATGGACGAAAGTCTAGAATATCCGACACTTTTATCAATGTAAATACAATCTCATTGCACGGGATAGGACTGCATAAAATTATTATATTTCTAAAGATGGGTTCCCTTATGAAACATTTTAACATTTTTACTTTAAAATGACTCATTCTGGGGTATATAATATGAATGAATATGTAACGCCACACACCTAATTATAAATTCGATCAAGGTTAGTAAACAAATCACAGCTTCAAGCAATATCCATATTATTTTACATTTACCTAATAATTACGACCCAATGGCCCAATAGCCCAATAGCCGATTTTAATATGAGTAACAGAATTTTACAAAAGTCATAGAAAATGACAAAACAAAGCCATAAAACAGAAGATGTCATAGATAACCCACTATCTCTTTAAACCTGCGGTACTCTTTGCCCCAAAAAAATTACACAAAAATATTTTAATCACATTAAGACTTTAAAGTAAAATATTGTGTTTTAAGGTTGCCAGACAAAAATAATGCTCTTAAAGTGTGCAAATACATGCAAGTAACCCAATAATCGTCCTTTTCTATAGGTCCAAAACATTCAGGGCAATACAAAACCCATCCAGAACAAGTCTGGCTTTACTGCCACTATGATTTCTATACTTTAATATGCACAAACTAAAACCAATAAAGCTTTTAAATTGGTCACCAATTAAGCTGGAACTGTGGACAGCTCCGAGCGTGGCAACGAGACATTATCACATGGATTTGGAACATTTTGAAACTTGTAGCCTGCTAGCTAACAACTCCGCTGCTTTTAAGCCTAAAAATTTGTGAACCAGAAATGAAAAGTTTCGGGTATCTGATACATAAATCAAGTATATATTACACTCCAGAAATGTCACTTCAATATTCTCAATTTGCAAAAAATCTCAATTATTCAATAGACAAAAACAACAAACATAGATAATCAGAACTAGTCACCCGTGATAGGAATTTGATCCGGGTTTACAAACCACAAGCTTAATTCATAGGTTTTTTCTCGAGGGAACAGAGCCTATATTATTCAAAAAAAAACCCAAAAACAACGAGGTAGATAAAATTCAGTTAGGGTTATTGAAGATTAAGTAGATAAGCCTTAGGGTAAAATATTATAAAACATATTGACCAATTTGTTTTACTTGAAGAAATCACTCCTTGGATGCGGAATGTGAATAATTTTGCCTGATCATACTTACGCTTCACTGAACAAACAGGTGTTGACTATAAAAGGCTGTAACTTTCACGTAAGAAATTAAATTCGTAACTTTCACTCTTGAATACATCTGAAACGGTTTAATTGTTAGCTCATTCATAATGGAAGGAAAACTGTGCATTGCCTTCTGTCTCCTTGTCACAGTTCTTATTGTACAAGGTAAGTTTATGATATTTTTTAGATAAAATTTTCAGATAAGACTCCAAATTTTAGTCGGTAGTTTATGTTAATTTCAGCACCAAAAATTTCTGACCTCCTAAAAAAGACAGACTTTCCCTTTAAGAATTTTTTTTATGTTATGATAATGTCAAATTGATATGAATTTTTGGAAATTGGAGGCGAACAAGGGAATGCCTAAATTTTACTGTACATTGGAGGTTGTTGACCAGACTGTACAGTTTCCTTTCACCACCATCGTATTATCTCCTCAAATAACCGAAATATTTATGCCAGTTCTTAGTTCAGATATTCGCATGTTTTCAATTTTCTCAAAAAATTGCAAATTAATCCAAAAAATGTAATACAAAGCATAAAAGTTTCTATTGAAACAGGATTCGCACAGCCTTGAAAAACCCTTGAATTCCGTCCGTTGCCTTGAAAAACCTTGATTTCAAAAAAAGTCTTTGAAAACACCACTAAAAACCCATTTTCTCTTGAAAAGTCCTTGAATTTTGAGTTGAGTCAAATTGTGTATATTTTTATTATTAACCCCACTGACAAATATTAACTATCTTTATTGATTTCACAGTTCAGAAGTAAGGTACATGTGTATTCTGTCAGACTAATATCCTTGAAAAGTCCTTGAATTTCAAAGCCCAGTGTCCTTGAAAAGTCTTTGAATTTTTGAGGCAAAGTGCTGATGAACCCTGTGAAAATTTGAGAAAGACCAGTTTAAGGAACACTGTACACAGACAAACAGATCTGACGAAATGGATTTAGTGAGAGCCAAATTGATCTAAATTGTTGTTCGATTGCAGATAGAAATTCCGCAACATAAGGGTTAATGGTGTCATTATATTGTATTCATTATCACTATTATTATTGTTATTATCATCATTATTATTATAAACTGACTAGACATTGCTTATTTGACACATCATCACAGTGCCAATGTTAATTTTATTTTTTTCAGTAACAGCCCAGAGTTGTCCTAAATATTATTCTTCTAGAAGTCCCTGTCCCAAACAAAGATGTATAACAGATGACGATTGTTCTGGTAATTATAATATAATAATATTTTTAATTGAGTTTTGGCCTTCTGATACTGAACAGGCGAAGATGTGGGAATATGAGATTTTCCGAAAGAAATGACCAACAAATTTTGTAATGTGAGGGATTCGAAATAGGCCACATAACCGCCGATGACTGTGAAATTATTAATTCTAAAATAGAGCTATCAATACTATCCTTGGCCGTTGCTTTCAAATTTAATATAGAAAAATAACACAGAAGCTGCAACAGTCATGTTAACTGTAAAGTTTTAGATTCTGTTTTAATATTTCTATGTCGCTCTATAAAATTGGTGTATCGAGCACTATTTTAACAGTGACAATATTGAGTAAATTTTTAATAATATTGACATTAACAGTGAATCGAAATTGACAAATCGAAATCTTGCCCAATACAATCCATTTCAACTGGGATCAAATAATCCAAATATAAGTGTGCTAACTCTGATACATTTATTTCGAAATCACTTTTCAGGTCTGGTATGTTGTAGATTAAATAGATGTGGTAGAAGATGTATAGTGCCTGAGTCAGGCTTCACAGGAAACGTTCAAAAACCTAATAAAAAACCCGAGATTAGTCGAAAAGTAATACATTCTGGTAAGCAAATTATTAATATTGCTTAAACCGTTCATTTTGGTAGCAAGTTTTTCAAATTATCTTAACCATCCAATGGCAAAAATAATACTATTTTAAAACCAATTAAACCTTAAATAATTGAAACTACTGAAGCTGTTCATTAACACATAAATGCTAATTAGCAATTAGCAAACTGAATCCTTTCTTCAACTTGCAAATTATTAAAAATACATAAACCGTCCATTATGGCAGAAAATCAGGACGATATGTAGTAAATGTGGGAAATATTTTGGAATGAAGATTAAATTTGTCTTCATTAGCCCACATGACATGGTGCAGAAAAGTAGGGCGAAAAATTCCATTCATTTTAAATTTGTTAGTTCATCTTGAGTTACAACAATCTCTTTTCGAAAGTAGGCCTAAGCGAAATTTATATGCTATATGGTAGAGTATCCTGCCGATTTTTCCATTCTTTGGACCAGATTTTTGATTGACAGAATTGTCTTGTACGGTACGGATTTTAATGCTACATAAAGAAACCAACTACTAATAAACTAAAAGAAAATGTACAATGACAGGTGGTAACATTGTTTCTTTTATTCATTGGATCAATTGTTTTTACAGGAAATTGTCCAAGATATATCGATTGCAGAGGAAAATTATTATGCAGCTCCGATGGTCAGTGTAATTCAACTGAAAAATGCTGTCGTGGAAGATGTGGTCGTAGTGTGTGTTCTGCGACACTCAGAAGTTCTATTTTTTCATATTTCCCAGGAAAGTAAGCGTTATATAGCTTGCTGCAACGTGTTGATTTAGTCCCGGTTAAATTTTTACTTCTTGATTTCCATTGTTCATTTATCATATTGTTATTCTTTTTTCACTTTATCAAAATTATTTAATGATAGTAATTCATTGTATATTTCATAAGTTTTTTAGTTTTGTATTTTACTTTTTCAAATAAAATGCGAAAAAATAATTTGAATTCTTCTTCCAAGAAACGAAATTCAAACATCCTTGGTCATAGGTTCGAAGGATTACATTTTGTAACATGAGCTAGACAATTAAGTGACTGAGTAAGAAAGTAACAATGATCATGCTTCATTGGATTGAACCAAGTGATTTTCATCATTATTTGAAAGTCATTTCCTATACAGAAATATTTTCATTCCAAATTTTTAGTGTTTTTATTCGAAAAAAAAAGCCACTGGTAAGACAATAAGAGGAATTCCTATCAAAAGAGGATATCTGGAATCCCTGCTTAATACCATTCCTTGACAAAACAGTTTCTGTCTGTGGATGATTATTGTTATATATGTAAACGGACACACAGTATAGTTGAGTAGTGCAATTACTGTAAAAGTGTAAAGTCGGGTCAAATGAGCCGAAAACAAATATTTGACATTTAACATTTGACGTGCATTCCAAAGTTTACACCGTCCCACACTTGTTACTTAATCCTCTCAATTATTTTCTGTTTTAAAAATGTTAATTGGGCAAGTCCGAGAATCTGCTTTACCAACATAATGTAGTACTTATTTCACAAAGTCCTACTGAGTCCTTTCAAATGTAGATTTCGGAGCTATACAAAAGTAATCAAATAAACAGGTGATAAACATTGAATTAAAACCTTTTAAAGTTTCACCATTATTTCGTTAAAGAAATTTTATGGGGGTTTTCTAAATTGTTCATGTGTATCGGGGACAATGATAGCATCAATTTACACCATTCCAATTTTCAATCAGACGTCTGTTGTTCCTGCAATTCCGTTAAAACTAGGTGTCTGATGACGTCACTAATGCCCTATGTGATAAAGCAAATTTTACTATTAGTGAGGTCATCAAACACTTAGTGTTAGTGGAATTGCAGGAACCACGTTTGATTAAAAATTGGATTGGTGCAAAAATTTTGAAAATCTCTTTACATTCCCTTTTTAGATGTGCAATTCGTTTTTTTTATTGACAAAAGAAAGTCAAGAACGATTTTAGTGACGGAGCCAAAACGGGGCTACGCAGCCCCGAATGCAAGTTTTTCGGGAATGACTCTCATAACTAGATTAGAGATCCTCAGATATTTCGCCTCCTCTCGGACGTCAACTTGACTCCGCCACTGGACGATTTAACGGATTACAACTCATTAAAAAAAAGTGCTGAAATAACTGACAAGGCGTGACATTTTCTCGTAATTGACTTGTATGGCGTTAATCTTCTTGGATAACGTCTTCATAAGGTTTCTGTTAAACTTCGCGACAAGATGGGGATTTATTGGTATTCACAGACGACAGCAGTTGCCTCCCTTCTTCTTCTCGTAACTGGTAAGTCATCTTTTGATACAAGATATATTAACATTACCGTCAATGGAAAAACTTCATCGATTTATCTTTCTTTTAATCAAGTTCAATGCGTTCGAAAAATATAGGATTTTGTAGATTCATTATGGAAATTTTAAGATAAAAGGATTGGTATCCCCTTTTAAAATATGCTCGATCGCCTGATGTCTTCCGAGCATCTACAGTACTGGGAGGCCGTCTCTCGAATTTGAAACAGAACACTAAAATACTTGACCAACGATTGTGACGGGTCATTTGAATTTTTTCTTTGGTGTAATAAATTATACGACAGCGTAAATTATGTCAATTTTCATCAAATCGTAATGTTTTAAAAACTATTCTTTATCATAGTGTGTCATACTAGTGAGAAAAACGCCACTGTTCCGTCCACCAGAGCTCAGTTCCAAGGTTAGTAGTTGCTACCAGATTCATGTTTGGGTCAAAATCAACCTTATAATTTTTTTCAAAACGGAGCTAACTCGTAGACAAAAGGGACCAAACTATGGTCATAGTGAGAGAAATAATGACCAAAGTTTCAGTCCGATGTGAACAAAATTGTGAGGTCTGTTTTGACTATAACCCGTTTGCCTGATAAATATATTATCCAATAGAATTTAAAGTTTACTGATTTCTTTTTGTACAACGACATTGTGAGTCGGGACAGACTTGATCAATCCTTTTTTGGCGAAACACAAAAAATTATCCGGAATACAGGGATACAGGGATGTGACACTTTGCATTAATTTGTATACCTTTTGAACTCGGTTTTGGACTAAATTAGTTCAGCTCCTTTCCTTCTTTCAGGCGAATGTCCAACTCGACCTACCGACAATACAACCTTCTGCAGTAAACCTAAACACAATGCTTGTATTCTGGATAAGGATTGTAGAATTGGATTTAAATGCTGCAGTCACCCATGTGGCCAATATTGTGCCTTAATACCAAAGTTAGAGACTGTCAAAAAGCCAGGTTAGACATTTATTTTTTTAACCGGTATGATCAGAGCGGCCCTTTTCATAGCATAATAGACTGTTATATAAAAAATACATACCGGGAAATTTGAAGAGGAGTCAGGATTGATTTTCACAGAATTTCGGATGTCTGAACAAATTTTAATTCTTGAATTAGTCAGGATTGATTTTCACCGAGAGCCGGATGTCTTCTAACATATTTAATCACTTGAATCAGTCGAAAAAACAAGCACGTAATCGTGATTATGCTACGTTCACCATTATTTACGGAAAATGAAGTGAGTCATCTAATGTGTGCATAAATCATAAAACCAAGAAGACCTCTTTTTATAAAGCAACAAATATTTTGAATTCCACTATAATCTAATAAATCCATCAGACTAAGTAATAATCCATCAAACTAAGCAATTTTTAAACACGCTTTTCAATAATTGCTTAGTTTAATGGATATAATGGTCTTATAAAGAGATACTATTCATCAGTCATGGCACCTGGTTAAGTCCAACTGATGAATGTTATTGACCAAGTTTGAGACTTGAGGGGTAGTATTCCTATGATATCCATGATTACCCTTTTTGTCAGGTATATGCCCAGCTGCGTTAAAGGGATCAAGTGTATTTTGTGTAACACCCATTAAAGATGAATGTATGAGCGATGGAAATTGTCCTGCTGATCTGAAATGCTGTGAAAATCCTTGTGGTCGATATTGTGCACCACCATCAACGCATCTAGCTGCTTCCAAACCAGGTAATAATCAGATGATCTACAATACTAGTAATGATGAGCATTATCTCATAAATACATGACGTTTGATGATACGATAATGGCTTAGCTGCAGGAAAGATTTTAGTCTCCGTTCTGCAACGGCTATTGTTTGGCTACAATTTAGGGTACCGAAGAATGTTTAAGGGGCAGGTTTGCTATTTTTTACCAATCGTACCTTAGTCTTAGAAACGGGAATTGTTTTGCCAAGCCAATCACATCTCACCGTCGAAATTTGAACATTCAAATTGATGTGTGTTCAGAAATATCCGCTTTTGAAAGTTAAAAAGACGATTCGTCTTTTCTTGAGACATATTATATAAAAAAGATTTATATATAAATATAAAGTAAAATTTCTAGTTTCCGGTATTTTTGATGGAATTATGTGATTTGTGTACATTTCTATACTTCTGAAGGGATTTACATATATTCAAAACCCAAAACCAACCCCCGAAAATGGCAAATCTGTCCCTGTAAGGAACATGTAATAATCAAGCACCATTCATAAAAAAAACCACAATATATAAGAAATGTAAAGGGTAGTAACTAGAAAAGTAGTAAACGATGTTTAAAAACTGATTGTATGTATTTATACTCCGTTACCCTTCTTTGTAGGGATGTGTCCGGTTTCTTTGGACCCATCAACTGTATTCTGTGCCAGGAACATTAAAGATTTTTGCCAGCATGATGAAGATTGCCCTGTTTATTTTAAATGTTGCAAGAATCCTTGTGGGAAATATTGTGCTGAGCCCTTAATCCCCATTCCCAGGGTAGACGAAGGTAAATTATGATTGCTTTTGTTACTGCATTTCAGAAAAGCTCATAACTAATACTTGAATTGCATAAATTAAAAGAACATACTATGTGAGATCTTACCAAAATCAGTTTTAGACGTTTAAACTCAAGATACACATTCGACATATAGTTGAAGAGTGGAAAAACAGAAGCAGGCTAAGAATATCCTACTCTCTGATCAGTCAAAGCAGTTGTAAAGTATCTTCAATACCATCTATTATTTCACGCGTTTAAAAAGATCAACAAAATACCTCCGTGACACCAGACTGCGACCATTTACGATGATACCGCGACTGGAAATCTACTGGGCGTCGGAAAACGTGAACAGATGAAAGAAATAGTTACTAAAATATACAAATTCTAACCATTCGCCCGCAGTCTATGCAACCATAATACGATCGCATGGTGTGCCCTTCAAGGTTTCTGCGCTTAAAGGTGCATCTGTTAAAATCTATTGGCTTTGCACCGGATATTATTTTGCGCTCACACAATGCTTTTGTTTTTACTATTGGCACTCCGTGACTCGTCGATCATTGGTGACTAAGGCGCTTGCGGTGACGTTTTTTACACTCTCTGGGCCAATAGCACAGCAAGCATGCCTTTCCGTGACGAGGGTATTACGAGCTCAACAATGCGTCTACAAAATATTTAAAAAAAATTATGAAACAAAGCGGGCAATGTATCATAGGGCAGATGTGAGATTTCTTCCTGTACATCTAATCTAAAATAACATGTTGAATTGTTGTTAACAAAGACAATGACAGTGAACTGTAACTAAATATTTTTAACATATATCAACATTATGTACTGTGTCGATGTTAAAATGTTAAGTATGTCTTGTAAACTGTTGATTTTTAGATTTGTTTGTCGTTCTTTGTAGTACGCAAGCAAGATAAAAAATATATCTCTTTGATCCATTTAGCTTTGTTTTTTGTTTAGGTCATCTTGTGTGGCCAGGGGGATGAGGGGAAGGGGGGGGAGGGGGGGGGGGGGGGGGGGGGTA